>NC_051180.1:147373603-147463070 GCF_013339695.2 Rhipicephalus sanguineus
TTTCGTAATTTCCCAGCGAAGCATGCACTCACTGGCAGTTTCAGACCAATGCTGATGCCATGCCGTCCGGCGCTCCAAGCTACGGCAGCTTATGTCGTGGTGCTTGAACAATGGCAGTACGCATAAGAAGCCAGGAACGTTTCTTCCGCATACCACGCCTTGCCTTGGAATAAAAACATTGTGGATACTCTGCCTCTTTGACCGCTGCGGTCAATGGGGTGTCCACTCTTAACATTTTTTTTTCTTTCTCTATGCTGCTATACTCGGGGACAACTTTCTGTGGCAATGAAGGGAAAGCTACAGAGCCACAATGCGCGTATCCTACCGCTCATGAATGTAGTCCCACAATTGCGTCCATTTTCTGCGTTAGATATATAAAATACTCTTTCATTTTCTACATGTAGCTTTTTGAGACGGAACGCAGCGCACACAAGCGAGGATATTTGTATTTCTTTCGCTTATCGTGGTCACTTTGCGTTTTTGCGTGCTTGAAAAAGTCGTGCCTTTTACTCGTACCGTAGACGCTAAGCAGCGTTTGCGTCACAATGCAACGCTAGCCATCACTTCCACGGCGTTACAGACGCGCGCAAAACCGGACTACTTCACGTAAGCAGTACATGTGCAGACGCTCCGCCCCGTAGCTTTCCCTTCATTGCCACAGAAAGTTGTCCCCGAGTACATAGTTTCCTACAATACTTACTAGAGGGAACTCTGGCGCTAGTGTCTATGGGAGCTGCAACGCATGGCGCTTCAGCCAGCATGGGAATGATGGGTAGTACAAGGATTTGTCTAAACTTCGTTCTTTCGGCTCCGTTTGGTTCCGCGTCTCCCGCATCCGCTTTGTCGCATGACAAAGTTCAACATGCGTTCAACAGTTCCGCTTCACCACTTAACTTTTTTAGGCTCACCAATTCAAATGTTGTCACGAAGTTCACAACGATCCGTTTTTTTTATTCGAAAGAAAACCAAAACACAGCAATAAACAAAGCCACAAGCCCTCAAGTACGAAGACTAGGCAAATCCGTGTACTATCCATCGTTGCCATGGTGGCTGAACGATCGCAGCGCCAGAGTCCCCTCTAGTTAATTTTAGGAAAACTCTTAGAAACTCTATGCCCAAGTGTAGTCTTTCTACTCTGGGTAGGAAGACGCGGTTACACGGCGTTCGTCAAAATGTCGTGCGCGTCCCTCCGACCGCACGTCAATCGCGCCTGAAGTCGCTCTATGCGGGACGCAGCGGCGCAGTTTCGCGAAGGCGTTGGTAAAAAAAAAAAGAGAGCAAACAAAAAACGCGCGCCCCTCTAACCACGCGTCAGTCGCGCCTGAAATCGCGCCATGCGGATCCACCTAGCGCACCTATTCAATTACAGAGCGTGAATGCCTTGCTCTTGTCTGGGCCGTCTCGAAGTTCCGCCCATATTTATACGGCACGCATTTCTCTGTAATAACCAACCATCATACGCTCTGTTGCCTTTAATCACTAAAGGATCCTACTGGTAGGCTTGGTCGATGGGCTCTGCGACTGCTGTAATACACCTACACAGTGACGTACAAGTCGCGACGCCTACATCAGGACGCAGACTGCCCATCTCGCTACCCGGTCAATGAAGCGAGCACCATCTCTGACACCGACATCGACGCTTGCGTCTTTTCCGTTTCCCAACTGACCCACATCGGCGAAGAGCAACGGCGTGATGCGTCCTTGCGTGCTATCATCGAACTCCTCGAATCATCTTGATTCCGACCGGTCCCATCGCTCGTTCGTCCTCCAAGATGGTGCACTATACCGGCACAATTTTCACCCAGACGGACCAGCCCTGCTGCATGTTATTCCAAAACACCTCCGCTCGGCTGTTCTTCACGAACTTCACGACCATTCAATTGCCGGTCACCTTCGTGTGTCGCGCACTTACGACCGCATCCACCGACTCTTCTTTTGGCCAGGACCTGCACGCTTCGTCAGACGATATACGTTGCGACGTGTCAGAAATGTAAGCGCCGCAAAACACGATCGACGCTTCCCGCCGGGTGCCTTCAAGCCCTTGACATTTCATCAGAACCGTTTTTTCGCGTTGGCTTAGACTTACTTGGTCCTTTTCCCCTGTCTTCCTCTATAGCAACAGGTGGATAGCTATGGCTACAGACTACGCCACGCGCGACGCCATTACACGAGCTCTTCCCACAAGCTGTGCTACAAATGTCGCCGATTTTCCTCCTGCACGACGTATTCAACATGGAGCTCCACGCCAGCTGTTAACCGACCGTGGTCCCCACATTTCTATCGAATGTCATACCGCGGACATCCATCAGTCGGTGTGAACGAGGCACAAAGCTCAATACGTCGTACCGCAAGGAGACAAATGGCCTCACGGAGCGTCTGAATGGAACACTTACACACATGCTTGCGAAGTATGTTTATTCAGAGCACTCAGACTGGGACCTCGCATTACCATACGTGACATTCGCATACAATTAATTCTTCGCGCCATGATACCGCTCGTTATTCTCATTTATCTGTTCGGCCGAGAACCAACGTTGCCCTCGATACAGTAATCCCGTTTCCCGCAGTACCAACCAGTCAATATGCCCTTCACGCTATCAACCGGGCTGCCCATGCACGCGAAACCGACCGTACTCCTCTTGTGACCTCTCAAAGAGAACCAGCGGCGTTTGTACGAACAACGACACCGAGACGTGCACTTTTCGCCCGGTTCTTTTAGTCCTGCTGTGCTCCCGCCCCTCACGTCGGCCTGTCGGAAAGACTGCTCTCTCGATACACAGATCCATACCGAGTGCTTCGGGTGGTTACTCCTGTAACACATGAATTTGTTTGTTTGTTTTTTTGTATCCTCAAGCCTGTGGCACATACCCACCGTGGGGGATTGGCCAAGAAAACGTATTATAACCTTTTGATGAGAACCAGGCCCGCAACCAGGGGGGGGGGGCTAGGAGCCCGGGCCCCCCACAAATGTTGGTGAAGTAGGTGTTTTTACAAAAAATAAGTAATAAAAATAGGTGTTTTTTTTTTCCAAAAGTCAGGGTTTTCAGCAAGTAGGCCATCCCCGAAAAACATTCCTGGCTATGGGCCTGATGAGAACTACAATGATGCTTATTATTATGGTAATAAAATAAATAAAATAAATAAAAATGCTAACAAATTGCAAATAGAGAAAAAAATTACACCATCTCCCGCTAAAGGGGGACCATGAGGCGATGCGAAGCCGGAGCACTTGCACGATCGCGTTCCGTTGGCGTTCGTTGGGCATGCTACCGACCTCGCGTCGTGGAACGCGAAGAGGGACGCTACGCGCGTCGTATCTTCCATTTAGCCTGGCCGTTAATTCTCACAAGGCGAGCGGGGAACGCGGTCGACAGGCGGGCGAGAGGGGGGCACGTAGAGAGGAGGAGAGAAGGGGAGGGGACGCACATGCGCTCGAGCTCATCGCGGCGTTGCGCAGGAGAGAATAGACCTCTCCCTGTTTGCAAACAGTGTGACGTCACTGGCAGTGTCCCGCCCCCAAGTCCCGCCTTCGGAGCAGGTGCTGGTTGGCAAGAAAGTTCCGCCGGCGGGATCTCTCTGCTTAGCAGCGCTGCGTGTGTCTGCTTTACTTCAATAGAAGTTTTTGCAAATTGCTGTTTTCTGAACTCACAGCTGTTAGAAGGAAGAGTTACTGCCTGTAATGAACGATTCTGTTAGTTCAACATATGATTTGCTCGTCGGGATGACAGCCATAAAAAAATCTTATGCTCCCTCGGAAGCGAACGTTGTTACATTTTCACGGCGACTGGTGTTTGGAGAAATATTAGCATGGCATGGATTAGCATGGCATGAATTTCCGTCGCGAAATCTGCACTGCAGTTTTTAAACGATGTACAGCATTGGCGGCTACTGTGCGCGAGGTCACGGATTCGATTCTCACTCACGGCGCAAAATTCTGATCAGAGATGAATCAAAGAAAAAAAAACGAAGGAGAACACGCATTAGCCTGCGTTCGGTTAACAAATCCCCGTGAAAATTAAAGCGAAGTTATCCCCTACCGCGTTCCTCATAATCCACTGAGCAGTTTAGAGATGTTGAACACCAATAATTTAATTATAAATGTTCTCTTGCGCGGTTACGTCGCTGTATCTGATGCCTACAACGTGTTTCCATACTTGCTCCTCTCCTTTAGACTTGGTACACAACTTGGAATGTCACTTCATAAATATCGAGCCGTAAAGATAAGCTAACTAGAATATGACAAACAAGAATCTCCACTGCTTCCATTATGACGTATATCTCCAATAAAAGGCGATACACGTATGGTTCTGGATATTCGCCGTGGTAAACCATACGTGCATGTTCCGCAATGCTAAAACACGCTGGTAGCTCATGCGTAGTCTTACCTTTCAGCACGGACACCATGCCCTTTCTTTTGTTTTTTTTTGTGCACGCAGCACAAACACTGAGATGTACGCACTCGCAGATCATCGCGTCAAATAAAATGTCCAATCCTGATGTTCCGTCGACAACCGGTCACTGCAAATTGCCCTGTTAGATACAACGCGTGCCGATGTTTTCGCAAACAAGATGCATCGTTATTCACACAACACACACCACACAATATTGTCAGTTTCAACGTCCGCAAATGTGAACCGATATCGTCGCTGCCTTTCAACGCGCACTACACGCCACAGTAAACGCGGCACATTTTCGAAGACGATGCCGCTGTTCCTTGCACAAACCACCACGTGGGTTCACTTCTCCAAGTTAACCAGCCAGCAGCGTGGCAAATTTTTCGTCACACAGTCCACGACACATTTATATGTTCTTTGACACATACCACAAATAATCTTGGAACCGGAAGATTCAGAAAAAGGTTCCAAAGAAAAAAAAACGTGCGCCAAACACCGTGCGACTGTACCACGCTGAGCCGGCAGCGGGAATGTTTTGCCAACCACCCGCGGTTGCATGTGCGCCGAGAGGTCACGTGACCTGACGCACGGGGAGTGAGTGACGTAGGCTGGTAGAGGTCTATTTGGGCATGTCTAGCCCGCGTTTCAGAGGAAGAGGGGAAATGGGGAGGGGAGAGGGGTATGGGAGAGGGGGAGGAGTGAGGGAAAGTGGAGAGGGGAATGGGAGAGGGAAAGTGGAAAGGGAGAGGGTGAGTGGAGAGGTGTGTGGAGAGGGTATGCGCATGCGCAGTAAGGGTGGTCACGCCGCACACCACCGGATTGAGCTCGGCCTTAAGATACTTCGCATCTAAAAAAGAAAGAAAAAGGAAACAACAGCTATTACATAATGAAATTCTGAAATTTTGAGCAGACCAGACAGCTGTATTTACCTGACCCGAACAACTTGGAATTGAATATATGGGTTACATTTGAACACATTTAAAAAAAAAGTCACAGTTTCGCCGCAAGGCCGAAGCAATGAATGCGATAGCAAGAAACTAATGCTATATGAAGTGAGGCTCGCCAATGGATACTCTCAGTTTGAACAGCGCTCCTGCTGCAAAGGCGGCCGAAGCAGCGAAGGAAGCTAGCGTGCTTCAAGTGTCGAGCTGTGACACTTGATAGTTCGCGCTCATCTTCTGTTTGTTCGTTTAGCGGCGTCCCTTGAGCTCGAGTGGCTTTCATACGCTCCGTAACATGAGCGCGGACATCACGGTGAAAGCGTGAAACATCCCTCTTCCCCTCAGCACAAGAAAACCGCGCGAGCAGACAGCGGAAGGGCAAGGTTCTCCCTGCGCAAGTATAAGAAGAAGCGAGCGAGCGAGCTGACGACTTTTAAATGCACCTGTCGCGCTCCTAACGCCATCTCGCTGGTAATGAAGAAACGCTTATAAGCGCAGCCGTCTCTGAGTCCGTCCAGCGGTAAAGGATGTGTATATAACGCTCGCCGTTAGCTACGTGGAGGATCTGCATTTCGTGGCGTAGTGGCTAGCGCCACTCGCTGCGGAGGAAGAGGTTTCTGGTTCGATTCCCCGCTTCGGACGCATTTTTCTGAATTATTTTTCTTTGGGGCTTTTATATATATATACATACTTATACATATACGGTGCATGACGGCGGCGACGGCGACGGCAAAATCCAGCCGAGACTGTCCATATAATTGCTATCGCAATAAAAAAGCTTCACAAGTATTTATAAGTGTAGAGATTTAAAGTGGGACACGTTTAGTGGTTTGAATAAAATTGCAAACCGCATCAAACACGTCCCTGTGGCAATGTACCAAAACGGAGGCACCGAAGTTTAGCACAGTTCCGTAGTTAAAACCTACATTTCACTCTTGTCGCCTCGTTGTCTTTGTCAGACACACAGGTTAGCGATATTGTACATGTCGTACGCTTGAAACCTCACCACTCTCCAGTGACGCTGACATCCAGATGCGCCGAGAGGGCGCTTCTGCCGTCGGTGATTATGCTACATCCATATTGCCGGTGTCTGGGACCATGCGCGTGTGCGCCCTACGAGGACGACGAAGAGCTGTCTCTGCCTCGGGCCGAGTAGTCTGGTCTGAATGTACAAATAATTATTGCACTCTTTCTTTTATATGTTTGCTTGTCTTTTGTGTTTAATCATTAGTTATAACTTTACAACTACATATCAACAATTCTTGGCCAATCCCCCAGTGTCGGTATGAGCCATGTCTAGAGTCACATCACCATCGCCATCATCGGCCTCGGGCTCGCTGCGGCGGACGACGAAGTGCACCGCGCTGGGAGAAGTCTCCCGTTCTAAATGCTTTCACTTCCTTAATCCCAAAAAATTTGAGTACCGTGCGATTGGTATGGGTCCCAGGTCATTGTGGCATACTAATAAACGAGATGGCAGACACTCTCGCGCGGTGGTCTCTGGGTGGTCCTATTTTGTCCATTGTACCTGATACAGCTTTATTACTGATTCGAGATTTCGGAAGTATTCTCTAACTCAAGATGCCAAAAGTATGAAATTACCAGTTCCCGAATATGGTCATCTTTCATTCGGCTGGAATAATAAATGGTGTCCCACTCGAAGACTGGAAGTGGCTATTACAAAATTGCGATGCCGGATACCCCCACTTAATTTTTATTTATACAGGTCTGGTCTGGTGCCATCTCCTATGTGCTATTTTTGTCAGGAATCTGAAAACATTGATCATTTCTTGCTTACCTGCCGTCGATTCATTAGGCATAGAAAAAAGCATTTCGAAATTTTATTCAGGAACTTAAGAATTAATCTGAATTCTCAAAATATTCTTTCCCTTGGGGCGTCTTCTCTTGGCTTCAGCAACAGGAACGTCTGCTCAGCCCTATGCGAATTTCTCGGTGAGACACGAAGAATTCCCTGTTAACTTATTCCTTAACAAAATTTGATACTCCAGAATTCCTTTCATTCATTCGGTAATTATTTCTCATATTGTGGTATTATTCTCCTCCGTATTCCATATCGACTAGTCATTCTTAAAATTTCGTTTATTCCTGCGGCAATTGATTTATTCCTCATTCTTTAAAAAAATATTATTAAATTAACCGCCGGTTTCATGGTCGATCCCCCGTAGTGGGTAAGAGCCAACAAACGGGCACAAGCAAGCAAGCAAGCAAGTGGGCGAATCGGAGGTTTTCGAAGAAGAGCTGCGCAGCATAACCGGGCATTTTCTTGACATCTCGAAGGTGAGGCGCATCGGCAAGACTGCCATCTTATGCAAGTCATCAAATGTTTAATGCTTGACTGACTTGCTTGCCTGCACGGGATTCGCGTACATTGCAGTTCGCGCTTTTGTACCACCTCATCTCACTTGTGTGAAGGGCATTGTTCGTGGTGTTCCCACCAGTATTACACCCGAAGCATTCTTAAAGATATTCTCTCCTGCTGGCGTTGTATCAGTTTACAGATGCAACAGGCCTGTAGGTGATACGCGAGTACCGACTGAAAGCGTTATCGTCTCTCTTACCGATCTAACACGCCCCTCTAAACTGAAGGCCTGGCTCTACTTATTCCGTGTAGAGGCGTTGACACCTCGGCCACTGCAGTGTCGTAACTGCTGGCAATTTGGACATAGCGCTAATGCTTGCAGGTCTTTAATAAGATGTCTTAAATGCGGTGGATCACATTCCACATCAGACTGTGACGTTGAAGATTGCAAGTGTTGTTTATGTGATGGATCGCACACAGCCACGGACACTAATTATCCTGCCCGTTACTGTGAGACACAGATCTTTGATATTGTGGAGAAACGCCGTTGTTCCCGGGTAAAGGCTGCATCCTGTATTAAAGAGCGTGATGTAGGCTATGCCGTGGTCACATCTCATCAATACTGGTCCCAAGAAGAGACAGTCTCATCTGCAGTTGCTGCAGCGATTGAAAAAAAGCTATGCCGATTGTTATGGAAGGGCTTTTCAACACATTTGCTGAAGGGTTGACTGAGATGCCAGCCGCCAGGTTAAACAGCCTTGTTCACTTCTACCCTGTACCTTTAATAGTGTGTCTGAACGCCACGTCAATGAATTAAACCCTTAGTCAAACAGATGTTATTCCAGAGAAGCTTGCCAGCTCTCAGTTGCCTGTCCCTGCGGGACCCAGTGGATCTTTGGGTGAGATGAGGCTCGGAACTATCACTAATAAGCGACGGTATGCCCCATTGTCTGCGACCCATTCTTCCGGGTCAATAAAAAAAAAAAGGTACTAACATTGAGAACAACGAGCAGGATGTATTGCGTTCTGCGGTGGAGTCAACTATATTAAGCCCACCATAGCGTCTGTAAAAGTTCTTCAGTGGAACTGCCGTTCTGTATCTTCCGGTTTCACTGCTATTGTTTATCTCATACACAAAACAATTCCCGATATTATTTTACTTCCAGAATCTTGGCTTTCAGTAAACAAAACATTTACCATTGGTAATTTTCGTACACTTAGGTTAGATCGACCAGGTAGAGGAGGGGGGTTGTTGGCCCAAGTCTCAGCAAAAATGTATCATAACGTCACCGTATCTTTCGAACATATTTGTTCTGACTGCGAAGTGTTAGGAGTAGATTGTATGTTGCCTGGGTCATCTAGGTTTACAGTGGTCAATGCATACTTTCCGAATGGAGTAAAAAGTACAGATCACCTATATTGTGTCACCAGGTATTCCAAATCAAATGCGATTCTTTTGGCAGGAGATTTAAACTCTCACCACATTTCTTGGGGAATAAAAACGGATGGTTGTGGGAAGCCATTGTGGAATTGGCTGCAGGATAACAATTTTCGTTGCCATAATTCAGGTTAAACTACCTTCTTACGTGGACGATGCTCATCGACATTAGACTTGACTTTTTCGTCTGGCCAGCTTATCATCTCATCTTGGGAAACATTTGACAATGGGACGAGTAGCGACCATATTCCGATTACCTTTGAAATCATGTTATCGCATCAGGCTCCTGTTATGCGGCAGCGACAGTTTATCAACTATAAAATCTATAAAGCTGCTTTAAGTTCTGCGATCTTGTCATTGACAGTATGTAATGAGCAAGGAAGAGCTGACTCAGTAGTAGCATCTATAAGCGCTGCTGTTCAACCGGCAAAGTTTTCCGTTAGGATCTGGGAGTCCGCCGTCAAACTCGGCTTGGTGGAATGATGCATGTACAATTGATTATGGGCGCCGGAAAGCTGCATGGAAACCTCTACGTCATAACCATACACCCGAAAATTGGATTGACTATAAATTCTACGCTGCAATATTTAAACGAACAGTAGCAGTAGCTACAGATAACCAAAAATCTGATTTGCATTCATATTTATTGAAACCGGATAAAAGATCTGCACTGTACAGATTTTTACGCAATAAGAAATCGTCACAGATATCGTCACAATCTCATTGCGTAGTGCTACCCCCCATTAAACTTATATTTGCACAAGGCTGGTCTGGTGATATCGCTTCTCTGTCACTTCTGTCAAGAAATAGAAACTGTTGAACATTGTTTTTTGTCATGTCGCAGGTATTCACTACTTAGAAAACGACTTCTAGTTATCCCATTTTCGAAAATAGATTTAAGTGTATCTGTAGAAATAGTACTAAGCTTCGATGCTTTCGTTTTCGGACATTGCCGCAAGGACGTATTCGATGCGGTTTGTAATTTTATTCAAGATGCAAAACGTGTCCCATTCTAATCTCTACTTTAATAAATATTCTCGCAGTAATCAAAATGTGTCGAAATTTAAGTCTAATGTGAAATAAATTCCAAATTGTTCGGGTCAGAGCAATAGAGCTGTCTGGTCTGCTCAAAATTGCACAATTTCTTAATACATTATGTGTAATTTCCTTTTTTTAATCTTCTTTCTGTAATTTACTTAATTTATTTTATTTAATATTGTTGTTATTAATAGGCATTCTTGAAGTTATCAGAGAGAAATTACGATACGCAGTCTTAGTCAATCCCCCAGAATGATTAAGTGCCATAATTTTGAGGAAACAAACAAACAAACAAGCTCGGGCTCTGAGCTCAACCAGTCAGCGCTGCAACCGCTGCTTTAAAATATATCTTGTCTACAGCATCGTTGACCAGGCATATCTTCGCTCACGTAACAATATGATAGGCTTCTAAACAGATACGCGCAATCTTGTCTGCATTCCTACCAAGAATCGTCGGCTCTTCAAACCGGGCCACACATGCTGTGCACTTAGTGACATGTGCAGGGAAATGTGCGTACTTGTCATCTACCTTTTTCAATCTTTGTGCGTGTTCCCCCAAACGGTCATTGACACAGAGCCCAGTTTCGCCAACGTAGAACATCCCACATGGCATGGGAATGCAATTCACCACTCCAGTGGAACACTTGGCGAACGGCGTTTTGTGGTTCTAACCCTGGCGACAATTCCGACTGTTTCAGGACTGGTTGCGTCTTGTGTGTCTAAAGATAGATCCTAAATGGCTCGCGTTGACTAAGCTCGCATCTTTGAAGCGCCTAACGGCACAGCTCACGGAGTGCACTTGGAGGTGTGCCCTCTGTAAAGGCGTTTGACTCGGTGATCGGCACTCGGCGACAATGTGCAATGGCAACAGTCAATGGCTCCCAGCTCGAGCTCGAGGCTGCCAGCTCGAGCGGCGCTCTGTCAGAAAGGAGCGGAAAAGGACGACCCACTAGAAGACGCTTGAGAGGACGACGTATTGAACAGTTCCACGGCTTCACTACAATTACCCGGGGTACGAAAAGGGAGCCGCCCGGTGACCCAACCGGTTGCGACTATGACCGGGTCATGGTGGGCCTTGAGGCGCTCCACGATGATAATGTCGCGCCCTCGATGGCGCATGCCCTAAGATGGTTCGATGGGTTCATCAGGTTCGATGAGGTCAACCGGGGACCTGCGCTCGACGACACGGTAGGGGCCTTCGTATTTGGGCAGTAGTTTGGAAGATCGGCCAGTTGCAGTTGTAGGGACCGAGAGCCATACGAGCGCTCCAGAGAGGAACTTGGGCGCAGAAGTGGCGTTGTCACCGCGCATACTCTTCTGCCGCTCTTGTGTATGCCTTGTGAAAGGTCTTCGCAAGCTCCGACACTCCACAGCAAGCCTGCTGGTGGCAGAAATAGCTGCAAACTAACATAGATCCGGCACGTATGGAAAAATCCTGTCGATTGTGTGCGACGGGTGCCTTCCGTACAATAAGAAGAACAGAGGAAAACCAGTAGTACTCTGAGGGGCGGTGCTATAGGCGTAGATGGCGCAGGGCAGAATGACATCCCAATTTGTGTGATCGGCGGGGACGAACATTGAAGCAATTGTCGCCGAGCGTACGGTTAAAGCTTTCAGTGAGGCCATTCGTCTGCGTGTGGTAAGCAGTTGTTTTGCGGTGAAGAGCACGCCACTTTTTGAGAATGGCTTCGACGACTATCGGCAAGAAGACACAGCCTCTATCGCTGAGCAGCTCGTGGGGTGGACCGTGATGCAGTATGAATCGGTGTAGCAGGAATGAGGCAACATCGCGCACTGTAGCGCGCTGGGAGGGCGGCGGTTTCGGCGAACCGCGTGAGATGGTCTACAGCGACGATGGCCCAGTGGTCACCAGCCGACGTCAGAGGAAGTCGTGTATACAAATCTATTCGCACGCGCCAAAACGGGTGGTTAGGGCAAGGTAATGATTGTAGATCTACTGGCGAAAGGTGCGTTGAAGGTCTTCGGCGTTGGCAATCGAGGCAGGAGCGAAGGAACTTCTGCACGTAGCGGTACATCCCTCTCCAGAAATATCGTTGTCGAATGCGGTGGTAAATTTTGGATACCCCAGAGTGAGCACACTGCGGATCAGAGTGGAACGATTCGCATATTTCAAAACGCAGACTGCGGGGTACCAGTATTAGCCACTGGCGGCCTTCGGCCTTGGAATTGCGTCGGTGCGGTATGTCGTCAGGAATGGCGAAATACTGGGCTTGACGTAACGTGCGAGTGGATTGTGTTGCCGATGGATGAGTAAGCAAGTCTATCAGTGATGCAATCCATTTATCCTTGCGCTGCTCGGTAGCGATGGTGTGAACATCGATGGAAGAAACGGCGATGTAAGATACTGAGCAGGGGCAAAGTCGTCAGGCAAGGGGCAGTGCGAGAGGGCGTCGGCGTCAGCATGCTGACGTCCGTTGCGGTACAGCACGCGGATGTCGTAGTCCTGCAAGCGAAGTACCTAGCGGGCGAGACGGCCTGAGGGATCCTTCTAGACGCCGCCAAGCAAACTCCGCCTGCTGAACCGACCGGATGTCCCGGTGTCCCCATAGCCGCGACCCTCCTGTCTTCACCGGCGCGGATGGCACCGACGTGGAGGACTGGCTCGTAATTAACGAGCGCGTAAGCGTACCCAATAAATGGGACGAGGGAGGCAAGCTGAGCAACTTGGTATTCTACCTCGCGGGTGCGGCAGGCTTGTGGTACAACAACCACGCATCCGACTTTCCGACTTGGTCCGGTTTCAACCCCGCCATCATCGACGTTTTTGGCCGCCCTGCCCTTCTTAAGCTGCAAGCAGAACAGCGTTTACGCGAACGAGCTCAGCAGGCCGGTGAATCTTTCACAAACTACATCGAAGACATCCTCGACTTGTGTAAGAAAGCCAACGGTCTGACAAGATCCGTAACATTTTATGAAAGGCATCGACGACGATGCCTTCACCATGCTGCTCACTAAAAATCCCAGCACTGTAGGAGAGGTCATCGCACTGTACCAATGCTACGAGAAGCTGCGCCGGTAGCGGTTGATGACCCGTCGACCTCCTTCGCACGACACCTATCTCGCTGCTTTGTCGGCCATTTCGGACCACTCCGTCTTGCTCGCCGAAATCAAGACCTTCGTGTGCGAGGAAATTGCCCGTCAGGACTCTCTACTGGCCTTCGCTCACCCGCAGCCTGTTGACCAGCCGCCAACCACACTTCTGCCTCCCCTCCACCTATCTATTGAGCAGGAAATCGCAGAATTCATGCCGGAATACGGGAAATTGGTGGAAATTGGTGGAGAATGCTATGCCCTAGCTCACAACAACTTCGGTCCCCATTCGATGCCTTTGGAGCTTCGATCCCGCACCGTGCCGTCTATCATGCCTCAAGACGCTACCCAGGCTCTACACCAATTTGTAAAGGCGTTTATATGACTGGACGACTATGTGCAATAGTGACAGTCACGGCAGAGCATGGACTACCAGCTCGAGCGGCGTTCTGTTAGAAAGGAGCCGAACAGGACGACCCACTAGAAGGCGCTGGAGAGGGCGACCCATTACACAGTTCCAAGGCTTCACTACACCTGAACCAATTGCTCGTGTGTACAGGAGTCAAGAAAATGCCACAAGGAAGAAACAATGTTGACATCTTGAGTGACGTTTACATACTCGAGAAGTTTATGCGTCTTCTCCAGAAAGACACAAAGTTTAGCGTTCAAACTGGTGCTCCTGTGCATAAACTAATCGCCTTGAACCGGAAAGTGGCCGATTAGGTTAAAGATGAAAATTGTGACCGTCCCCTTCTTGAAGATGTCCAGTACCTGCGGACTTGTACCGAAAAATTCGGACTTGCACCGAAATATTTTGCTGAATGACGTGGTGGAATTCTTTAAGAGCAATAACCTAATGCTTGTCCAAGCCGATAAAGAAGACGGGTTCGCAGTTTTACCCAAGGGAATTTACAACGAAAAAGCGTTGGCAGCGGTAAAAAATAGTTTCGTACCCGTGAAGAAAAGTGAAGTGTGAGTAAACCAAGTTCGTCGAGTTTTAAGCGATTAGATCTCAGTGCGCTTGCGAGGAACCTAACATTAGGGTTAATATCCTAAGGGTGTTCTTCACTGCCAAGACCCATAAGCCCAAATTTCCCTTTAGGACCATAGCTAGTGAAGAGGGATCGTGGCAGAAGAATGTTAGTCAGTTCTTGTTAAAAAAATATGAAGATACTCGTGGTCAACGACCCGTTTTTTGTAAAAAAAATCTACTGAAGCCCCAAAGGTTTTTGAGGCTAATGACAATGCTTTTTCGGGTTTTTCAGTCGACGAACAGGGTTTGTTTTATTCTGTTCCGCAGAAGCAACTTTTGATGTCTGAGAAAGGATGGAAAGAAGATAACGCTGACTTGTCCTTCCACAACTCAGTTGGCTTGTCCGTTGATAACTTTTTGACTTTATTGCAGTTGTATTTAAACTCCGCTTTTAGAGTGTTTGATCTACAGCCGTTTTTACAGTGCGATGGCGTATGCATAGAGTCGTGCGTAGCCCCAATCCTGAGTGATATTAGGGGCGAAGCTCCTTATAGCGGCACCCGTTCGTCCCTCGTAGCGTAGTATGTAACCAGTCTTACGCTTTGACCTGCAAGGTGGTGCCGGTGGGCCTGTGCGTTGTTGAACAATAAGAAATTCGCAGCGTTAGCTAAAAGCTGACTTCTTCTGTCTCTCATTCCCATTAGCAGCCATTCTTTACCTCCAAGGTAGTGCCTGGTGAGATTTCTCCTGTGCGTGATTAAACAATAAAAATTTTGTTCAAAACGCCGTTGATTGATGAAATAAACCAACAAAAGACGCCAGATGTTTTGTAAAAGCAAAAGGAAAGAACGCCAGAGGTTCCTAAAGCAAAACGAAAAGACGCCAGCTGCTTAACGAAAGACGCCAGATGTTTTCTAAGCAATGGTTTTCTAAACAATGAAAATTCACAGCGTACATGTAAAATTAAAGTGCGCTGCAAGTCGTCATAACTCATCGAACCTTTAGTATAAACGCGCCCGATCTCACGTCGGTGATGATGTACTGGGCAGAATTCACGGAAGATTCACGGTTTACCGATGAACCTCCGCAGCTTCGCCCTCTCATCATCATTCACTCCGTGGATATGCTGTGATTTTTTTTCCTTGCTAAAGTCGATAAGACTAGAGCGTGTTTTTTATGGACGGCCGGTTTTAAGAATTTTTAGGTACGTTGACGATTTTTTAGTGCTTTTAAAGAAACAGCCCGCCTTCACCTACCCTTCTAAGTAGGTCAAGCTTTATCTGTTTTTAGATCACGTGGATTTGGGTTGCGTTTTACCCATGCGCTACCTGAACGTTCGGTTTTACAGTTTTCAGACCTCAAGATAAGGTTATGTGATGGACGTGCTTGCTGGGGCTACTACCCGAGGTGAAACAGGAGATTCGGCACATTCTAAGACAACTAAGAGAGCTATAGCACTCATGTGCCTCGAATCTGGTCTCAGGAAATCGTGCCCGCATGATTAGTTTCGAGAATCAGATATGCCATTTTTCGGCTGCAGGGTCCCCCAACTTGGTCTTGACTGCGGTTTCTGAAACCCTCCTTCAAAAATTGAAATGTGGAACGGGACACACAACGGCTGAGGATCACCGGAAGGTCCTTAGATCTGAGGTTGTACCATACGTTCATAAGCTTTCCCACAACCTCAGAAGATGGCAAGTAGGCACGGAGTCCCAATTTGTTTCTCTGCCCCCAATAAGCTGGACAAGCTGCGCCCACGCATTTACAACACCCGTAAACGTGGATACCAGAAAAACCACCAAACGCCGTTCGTCAAGTGTTCCACTGGAGTGGTGCATTGCATTCCCATATCATGTGGGATGTTCTACGTTGGCGAAGCTGGGCGCTGTGTCACTGACCTTTTGTGAGAACATGCACAAAAATTGAAAAAGCTAGACGACAAGTAGGCACTTTTAGCTGCGCATAGCAGTAAGTGCGCAGGATCTGTGGCCCACGACTTTTTCTTGGTCGGCTGTTTTGCGTTGTTGGCATTGTGAGTTGTTAAAACTTTGTTATCCACCCCCTCTCTCTTTTCCACGCTTCACTTTGGCATATATAAGGTGTGTCATTCTGCCATTAAATCCAGTTGTAAATCAGTGGTTGTGTGTCCGTGTCGCTGATTCTTCCACGTTTCCTCGTTAAGAGTTCAGCTGCTGCGCTGAACGCTCTTTCTCAATGCATGCGCTGGAGGGAAGGGCGGTATTAGACGTGGGATGCTCGCCAGCTAGTAGTTTCGCAGTGCTTCGATACTAGTTTCCAAGTCCTCTATGAAGCATCGCGTTTCGGTGTTGCTGGCGCTCGGTTATGGCGTTACAGATAAGGCCAAGCAAAAGATGAAGATATAGGCGAAGAATAGATTAAAGAAAACATGAGAATCGAAAATAAATAGGTGAGAAAATAGATGAAGAAATACGTTAAAGAAACAGGACGGCTGTGCCCACACATTTGCAACACCCGTAAACGTGGATACCAGAAGAACCACCAAGCGCCGTTGGTCAAGTGTTCCACTGAGGTGGTGTATTGCATTCCCATGTCATGTGGGATGTTCTACGTTGGCGAAACTGGGCGCTGTGTCAATGACCGTTTGGGGGTACACGCACAAAAAATTGAAAAAGATAGATAACAAGCACGCACTTTTAGCTGCGCATGTCAGTAAGTGCATATGATGTGTGGCCAGTTTGAAGAGGTGTGTCACTTCCCTTGGTCAACTGTTTTGCGTTGTTGGCGCTGTGCGTTGCTGAAACCTTCTTATTCACCCCCTTCTGTTTTTCCATGCTTCACCCAGTGTTCTACGTTAACAGTTGCGCAGTGCTTCGATGCTAGTTTCCATGTCCTCTATGAAGCGTCGCGCTTCGCTATTGCTGGCGCTCGGTTAAGGCGTTACAAATAAGGCCAAGGAAAAGATGAAGAAATAGGTAAAAGATGGATGAGAAAACAGATGAGAATCGAAAAGAAATAGATGAGGAAATAGATGAAGTGATAGGTTGAGGAAACAGGACGGGGGTTCCTTTAGAGCGCTCGCATATTTTACAGCAAAAGCTGTTGAGATCACAACAGGCAATTATGGTGCCGTAGTTGTCCGCCGCCGCCGGTGTCTATCGCGCGAAATAAAAAACAATGAATTGAGAAAAAATTTCTAGGACTGGATGGGATTCGAACCCGGGCCCTCTGCGACGCAGTAGAGTATTGGTGCCATGGCAGGCGTCATGTCGGGCAAGGAAACGTGTTAACATGTGTAATATAGCGGGGTAAAATGGTAAACTAAAAACCAGGCGTCACACAATGTGAATTGCGCAATGAGCGGGTCGTTGGATGCTTCCAACTCATTACAAAAGGGTTCAGCCATGATTCTTCATCGTCACCTGGTGGTGCCCTTCGTTACGTGGGGACAAGGATCTCACGGAATAAAAATTGAGCTCGGAGCCCTCAACATTGGGCTGTCCAGAGAGCCTGCGATGCGGCGATTAAACTAGGTCTAACTGTCCCCACGTGGGAGCGCCCCGCGCTGTCACCCTGTAAGAGGTTGCACTTCTCAGGATGCTTTGAATAAAGTTCTTTCTACCGTACCGTACCGTACCAGCCACAGCACAAGCAAAGTGCACATAATGCCTTACAGATGTGCAGAGGGAACACGCTTCGCCACACAATGACAAATAGTGGAATAGTGGGTGCTTTTCTACTTCATAAAACTCACGATCATTTATGACGTAGTGGGTGTACCTTTGCATGTGTACCTGTATTGTTGCCCCCAAGAGAGTCTACAAGGGGCTCTTGAAAGGCCGCTCTTCCAGTTTTCGCTGTGGCTGTGTTGCGTGCGCTGCGCAGGCCTAGCGATCTTCTTCGGAATGAGAACTGCCCTAGAACACTGGTTACAAGTTGATTTTGAAAAGAAAAGTGTTTTAATACCGGTAATCGATTACAAGAAAATCTACTCAATTACCCAGATCGTTAGTTTCGAAAAAGTGATCGATTATATCACAAAATTACAGTAAGATGTAAGTGACTACAAGTAATGGATTACTTGTAACGCGTTACGTAGAACTCTGCACAGCACTCATGATGTTAAGCAGTGATTTGCGAGAAAAAAGGACCACGACAGATGATAGAACACGCAGAAAGCGGCAGCACAGACACCAGTGCGCGTAGTCCGCAGTTCGTTGCGAGAATCGGGTTTTTGCCCTGTGCCTTCCGTCTGGCAGTGCTAGCCAGCGCCGCTCGTAGCCACGACAGCGTGGAGGAACAGTCTCTTTTTTCTTTTTTTTTTACAAGGTGCCGTCATGTAGCACGGCTCTATGGGGAACCTTTCCTCTATAGTCTTTACTAACTCTGTTCGCGTGGCGAGCAACTTACAGAAGACACTTGGCCCCGTCTCCATTTCGACCATCTCCACCGGAGGCGCTGTTCGCGAACAGCGCCTCCGGTTCGTGAACTTGGAAAAGTTCCATCGTTATGTTCTAGGCTAACTGTTATGCTGTCTGATTTGATTGTACATTGTAGTCTCTCTTTTATACGTTCTCTTTTTGTTTCCTTCTTTTTATAATGATGTAATACATCGAAATAATATGTAAAACTTTATTTGTTCCATTTTTGGTCAAGTCCCCAGTGTGGGCACTAGCCGTATTGGAGCATAATCATCTTCGTAACCGCAAAGGGACCATCTCACTGTTAACAAGAAAAGGGCCGAAAAGGTCCTGCTAGTGTACGTTTTGTCCCTTATAGGATGCTTCTGTTTCTACCAGACTGGCGCCCCCCGCGTCCGAGCATATGTGAGTGACCATGCACCACGGACTTTTATAGCAATAGTTAAAAATATACAAGCAACAATGATTATGAGGCACGCCGAAATGGAGGGTACCGGAAATTTCGGCCACCTGAGGTTCTTTAACGTGCACCTACAACTTGCAACAAGTACACTGTCCCAGCATTCTCGCTTCCATCCAAACCGCGACCTACGGGTCAGCTGCCGGCCACCGGCCGTAACCACTCGGCCACCGCGGCGGAATTATAGTAAGGTTTATTAAAGCGAAAGCCTGATATGTCTCGTGAGCCAATAAACTTTCGATATTGGGTGATACCTGGCGACGTGCCTCGAGACCTTGTTCAGTGGCGGCGTCAACACGAATGATGTCAAAACAAAAAATTCGACAGATCCCACGTACCGTGGGAATCGAAGTTATGCGAAGCATGCGCGGAATCGTGACTGTTGCGTAATTTCTCACATTGAGCGAAACGTTACGGAATGACACTACAGAAATATGTATGTGGTATACGCACACTCATATGTTGGAGAGTCGCATACCTATAATATAACCAGTTGCTTACAGTTGCGTAACGATGGCAAAATCAACATAGGTGTTACCAACCACAAGACGCGGTAAGCTGATATGTAGTGCTTATATTCTTCAATACTGGATAGCGCGAATCCGAACAGGACAGAGAAGGAACACAGATGCACAGGACAGTCGTTACTCGCAACTAAGCTTCATTCAGGAAAGTTTCCCTAGATATATGCACAGCCGAGTGGCACGCGCAGGCGCACTGCACGTACGTTACAGTCAGAGTTACAGTTGTTATGCTTATACTTGTCCGTTATGAAGGAGAACACACGCACGTTTCACGAACCCGTGTGTATATGTAGAAGGGGTTCTTGTCAGTTCTTAAATAAGGTCATAATCACCGTGATCAGTGAGCACCAGCAGCTGGATGGGACTTGTTAATCGGATGCGTTCGTGATCGCGGCTCAAGTCTAAGTGTAGTAAACGGCGAGGTATAGTGCAGCTGGTGGAAATCCTGGATGCGCCTTACGATGAAATGATCTATGATGCCTTCTGTCGTGGACGTGGCAGCGAGGTATTTTGATGCCCTGTCCCCATCCAAGCCGTCTTTTACGCAGTATAAGGACCAAGCGTTGTTGTGTCTTGATAAATCAATGTTGCAGTCAGCGGTAATGATGAGAGGCTTGGTTCTCTCAGCAGATTTATTGTAGGAAACATTGACCCCGGTTTTTGCGTAATCCACGTGGTCCACGTTGCGGACCACGTGGACGAGTGGATGATACTTGAGCGTCTTCCAGGGATGTTCTGTCTACAGCTTCCTCACTTTCCTTCCCGTCCGCCGCGGTGGTGTAGCGGTTAAAGTTCTGGGCTGCTCACCCGAAGGTCGCGGGTTCGATCCCGGACACGGTGGTCGCATTTCGATGGAGGCAAAATGCTAGATGCCCGTGTTCTGTGCGATCTCGGTACACGTTAAAGAATACCCGATGGTCAAAATTTTCGGAGCCCTTCGCTACGGCGTCTCTCATAATGATATCGTGGTTTTGGGACATAAAACCCCAAGAATTACTGTTATTATCACATTCCTTGCGTGTCAATGTGTGTGTTCGACTGTTGAGAAGGTTGAGACTGTATCACCTGTGGAACATACACGCTTTACATTACTCTGGTTTACGGGTATGTCCCTGAGAGAAAGGGTTTCATAACGTGGGCGACAGGTATTTTGCGGTATTCAGGTCATGTCCAGTGAATCGTGTTCGTCATACACTGATCACGTGCTATGTCAATTTTGGTATACTCCAACCTTGGAGACGACCAGGAGAGCGCCCAGACGTAGGCGGCTACATAGACAGAAAGATAGATAGATAGATAGATAGATAGATAGATAGATAGATAGATAGATAGATAGATAGATAGATAGATAGATAGATAGATAGATAGATAGATAGATAGATAGAAACGGCCTAAGTGCGTGAGGTTCGCTAATAAATGCTCCGCATTTAAAAGCTAATAAAGGTCGTTTAAATGTCACATCATGCTCAAGGGCACGTAGTATGCGTGCCGCCGGCGTACCGAAAGTTACATGACCTCTGTGCCACAAGATGTCACAGATCGACAACATTTGTGACGTCATCATGACGCTGTGATGACGTCACGGATCAAAACAATCGACTGAGGAGAAATATATGGTATTCGCGTTCGAATCACCTTAGGCGAACGCATAAAGGAATGCAAAGGCTGGAATGCTTTTTTGTGTTCCTTTTATTAGTCACAGTGTCGATCATTTTAAAGAAGTTGTAATGCTTTCGCTTATTTGCCTTGTGGTTGCTTATTTCTGTCAGTCATCTGTTAGAAGGCACCATGCCGAGATAGAGGTATCCAGACGGTATCGCTTTATGTGCTCCAAGCTAATGTAGCCACACTCGGTGCCTTTTTTGCTGTCCAGGAGTCCATCCTCATCCCACAGTGTCTTCGACCATGCAACGAAGTTACGTCGGGTGGCTGTGCAGCGCTGTCGTCTACGCGGCGTCCAGGTCGTGGCTAGGCATCCTCGTGATGGACACCTTTTTCCGGCGTGCGGTGAACAACCCCCACGCCCTGGATATCATGCGTGCCGCGGCCTTCTTTATGCTGTCCACTCTCGTCTCCGCGTGCTCTCTTCCGTACGTGGTCATGAGGGACACACGGTCTTTTGCCATAGACCACTACTCGTTGGTGGTGATCTTGTTCGTTTTCGCGGACTGGGCAAGGACCTACGGTGCCGAGGCCCTTCGAGAAGCTCACCTTCCGGAGGTAAGAATATTTATCAATTATTCTTGGCACGGCTGTACTGGTCGCCGTACCTCCATATGTCGTCATTGTACTCCGTGTGCTCTGTAATAATGACATTGCGTGCGACTTCATGCACTAACTATGCATACAACGTTATGAAGTAAAACAGAAAACTGATCACGACGCTCGTCCCGGTGCAATCATTCGCTCAATATAGATATTTATAATATAGATGCTTCGTTACAGATCTTCTGCGCTGTGGGAATTCGGGTCGCTCGTACCAGATATCAAAGCTTTGGTGCATTGGTTGACTTTGAGCCAAGTGTCCGAATGAAGTCAAATACAACGTCGCCCTTTGCGTCCCAGTGGAAGCATCAGTTAACGTTAGGGAGAGATGAACCTCTCCAGCGAGAGGTCGTGCTATAGTTTTGAAAAACACATTAAGCGTTACTGGGTTCGGGCAACTATGACTAGCACTGGAAAATGTGGGCTAGTGCTTGATAGAGAAGCTAATTTGGGTTAACTGTCGCCTGCAGTTGCCTGATGTTGGATAGCGCAGGTTAAAATTGGATATGGTCGCATTCTACTAGCTGTAATACATATTGCGTATAAACTACTCTGACTCTGCGAACTACTCTGGCTTTGCGTTGCTTGGCCCTACGGGAACGCGCCATCGAATGCTTCTTATGGGAGGCACAACAATTTGGCAGACAGATAGTCTCCACGTTACAAGTAACCGCAGCGCTTGAATACAAGTAATGACACTTCGTCCTACTATACAAAATTAAGCATCATACCGTTGTTGCCGTGTCTCCTAAGCCCATGTAATGCACACCACTGGATTTACATAGAAAATGTTGATCTTCCTCGTGAATCTTGGCTCAGTCTAAATGTGCACTGTATGCTTGTTGACTGCTATGCATAACACGCATTCCTATTGTGAGCAGCAGAATTTTATTAGAAATCGGCTCTGCTTCCTTTGCAGCAATCACTGTTTCTGTACCCTTAAAGAAACTCATCATATGATCAAACTCAAATGTGGTTACAGAAATGAAGTAACGTGAATTAAGAGAGAGACGTATGTGTTCTACGTTTGTTACGCATAGCACGCATGAAAAAAAAATACAACCAGTAGACATACGGCAATATGTTGGGGCAGTTTTGTGTTGAAATGCAAAAAGAAAAAAAAAGCTACGGAGAGAAAGAAAAGATGGGGGCATATGTTTCACAAAAATTGACAGTAAACTTACACAATGCCGTAGAGGTCTAATGTATAAAGTTCATTGTAAATGAGGTCGCTTCTGCATATATACGTCAGGGATTGAGCATAAGCAGTATAATACCCCGTTGCACCTTTGCGACTGCATGTACAATGAAATTTCATAAATTCGCATTTGTAACAGTTAAGCCAAAACAAAAGTAATATGAATGCATAATTTCTACTTGTAATGCTGGCTATGCATGCAAGATGAATGCCGTACGTGTTGATTCTCCTAATATCGATACCCGTATAGTACATGGAACCTGCACAATTTTTTCTTCCTTTGATAACACATAGTTTCAGATAAAAGAACAAGGTATAAAGGTAAAACAAATTGTGGTTCATGTAATGTCACAATAAATATTTTCTGCTGTAGAGACAGAACCTGGGAATAAATGCCACAGTGCACATAAATATTCTTGAACTGTCTTGTAACTTGTAAGGTGGCAGAACAATGTTTCGCAACCGCGAGCATTAAAGTCATTCTACAAAGAACGCTTTTTTTCCCTTGTGCCGATCCATATCGATGAAGTCCTTCTCACGCCCACAAGGCACACGCAACAAGGCTGTGAAGCGAATTCATGAAACTGTATAGTCACTACGGCGGCAACATTATGCAACTATGAGGAAAATTTTTAGACGTCTAAGCAGCACCAGAAAAAAGACGAGGCACAGGAAAATAGCTCTTTAGTCTTTATTTCTGGTGGTGCTTAGGCGTCCTGAATTTTTTCTTCAAAATTATGTACCAACTAGCCCAGCAACAAGTTCTTCAAAATTATGCAACTAGTAAGCTTTTATCGCTCTATGCAGGAAGCCTGGCTGGAACAAACTTACGGTTGGCTGGCCTGGCTGACAGGCTACTTCTCTCTCGGCGCCTGGTGTTGTTTCGCAACGCACATTATCGTCGATTTCGATGGCAGTAAGTTCTTTGCCGTTGTACTGAAATAGGATGATGCAGTTGAATCACGTGGGATTTCAAGTCTGACTTTGTCGTCCTTAGGACGGTAAAAACGTTGCGGCTCTTTCTTGGTATTCTCATTTTTTGCCGTCTAACACCGCAAAGGCCCATACAGTTGTGAAAATCAGCTTCACTTGCGTGAGAACGGAAAAAAGAACCTCCAAGGGAATGAAATAATCATTGCATTGCGCTCGCATACGCGCGCTTGAACAGGTGCCATTCGACGATAGCGAAAAACCGCGGTCACAAGTCTGGCATGATGAACGGCCAGAAAAGCGATTCGTGTCAGGGACACTAATGCGTGCCATTGCCATTACATTTAGCAGCGTTCATTCTGTTTGCCGTTAGCGCTCAAGTAGAGTGCCAGAAGATATCACTCATAGATAGCAGAGGCAGCGTTGAGCAAATGATTTGCGCTATCTTTCAGTTCAGTGGGAAACTGAGAAAACGGAACCTCGAATGATATGTACAACAAACGTTAGCGCGCACTATGCCATCAATCGTCAGTCCGGGCAACGCCTCCGCCATTTTTTCAATGCCAGCCAGATGCGCCCGTTCACCGCCCTCTCCTGTCGACCTTTCCTACGCGCCCCCGTAGGCTGGCCTTCGCGCCTGCTTTGCGGTCATGGGGAAGAGCACCCTTTAGACGATGCCTCACGACTGATGCATAGATTAATATAGTAAACATATGACGGGTGTCTGACCAAGTATTTTTTTGTTCAGTTGTGTTCAGATCCATGGGGTCTTGCATCCCTCGTGATCACTATGTTGGCTGTCACGCTGGCTCTCTAAGAGGCGCTGTGTATTGAGATGGCGATTCTCCGTTCGTGGCGCTATACGAATAGAGACGCGTCACTGAGACGCTTCTGCATGCGCTGTCTTTAAATTCGCCACACGAGCGCTGTGATGCAGCGGTAGCATTTCTTCGATCCATAATGGGAGGAGTACGAAGGAATAAATATGACAGATGGCATGATATAGGAGAGGGACGGCGGGTCTGCCGCATCGCCGCGGGAACACGCTCAGAAGCACTTGTGACGCAACCAGTCGTACCCTTCAGCTGGCGTCGCGCCACGACCACTAAGGCGGGCCAGCGGTTTTCATTGAGGAGCGAGTGCTTGCCCTGGCACTGAAAAAAAATGTAAGAGGCGTTGGTCCGGGCTGCCCAGCCTAGAGCGCGCCGCAAATTACATGGAAGATAGGATGAACAGGTTGCCTATGCACTTAGCTGCGTGTTGAGCTAGTGCAGCCACCATGACCACGCTGGCAGTAGGATGAGGCATGAAAGCGGTTGTGGTCATGATGGTAAAAACGGCACTGTCTGCCACAATGTATAACTGTGCACAACTTCACGCCAATTTATCAACGTCTAAACATCGCAGAACAGGCAAACCCACAAGACGACACATACAAGCGCATCAGCGCTTGCATGTATGTGTCATCTGGTGTGTTTGCTTGCTTTAAAGCGATAGCGTTAAATAGCTCGTTTCGCAGAAATTCCGGTGTCGGTGTCGGCGTCGTTGGTTGTGAACCGTCGTTGGAATTGCGTTGGAATACCAATCATCGTCTTGTCCGTGATCGAAAAATTGAGAAATATGAAAATAAAATAAATAATAGGAATATTCGGTTCGAGTGAGAATCTAACGTTGGCAGTCTGCGTGGAAAGTAGGTGTTCTAACGCAGAGCCACGGTATCGTCTGAATCTGCTTCGGAAAAAAAGAAAACACTATATGAATGTCTTCTAGTGGGAGGAGTCTCCTTACCGCATGTAATATTGCGTGGCAGAAGCGAGGAATCGCGCCAGGCGTCAAAACATGTGAATTGCGCAACGAGTGGGTGTTTTAAAGACCCACCAATTACAAAGCGCTCAGACATATTAATCATATTTATCGGCAAAAGCATCAACAAATTGAGCAGCTGCGTAGGTTCGTGTGTTGCCTTACGGACGCGTAGTGGGCTCTTCGCTGATTCGCAAAAGGAAGAATTATGGTGTAGGGGGCAGCTGCGCAACTGTAGTTGCGGTAGGCATTCTAGGATAGTTTGAAACGGCTAATGTTAAGCGCACAGACTTTCGTGTCCTTGCATCACGGCTGAGGCATGCACCGAGAACCGAAGCAAGGCTAGCAGTTGAGAAGGCGATGCGCACTGGGACCCGATTACGCTATCGCGTTCTACTACTTGAATGGCGAAGCTCAATCGTCCTCCAAGTTTTTTTATGGCCATTTAGACACTCATCAATAACCAACTAACCTGATTTATCACACAAGTACATTACTTGTACCACGGGTTCTTTTCAATGGTTAACCTGCTTTACTACCCTTTAGATGTTAAACACTACAAGTGGCCATACAATGAGCTCTACGCTCACTTGTTGCTCGCCCACATTACAATGCGCACACCAAACCGGGAATCGAACCGTTTCAGTGTCGCGAACTGGTTGGCAGACCGGCCCCGCCACGGTGGTCTTGTGGTTATCGCGCTCGACTGCTGGCCCGAAGGTCGCGGGATCGAATCTCAGCTGCGGCGGCTGCATTTTCGATGGAGGTGAAAATGTTTGAAGCCCGTATACTTAGATTTAGGTGCCCGTTAGAGAACCCCAGGTGGTCGAAATTTCTGAGCTCTCCACTACGTCTCTCAATCATATCGTTGTTTTGGGACCCCAATTATTAGTATTGGTTGGCAAACCGTTACAATATTTTTTATTTACCTAAAACAGAATAGCATCAAAGATTGTTGAACTCGGCCGGAACCAGTATTTTCGGTTCGACAACGTCGCTGAATGAGGTTTTCACGTCATATAGCGGTATGATTGCAGAGTTAGATTCAAGTCCTCCTACGCTGAACATTTAAAAAAAATTTTGTTCGTAAAATGCTACTTGACGGCGCTTTCCACCAGTGTAACAAAAAAGAGTCCTTTATTAGCCTCAAGGCCCGCCAGGGCCTTTAGCTTTCCGGTAATCATGGTTATCATGCACTCGACGGACATGAAGTTTCCATAATTTGTAGGACGAAACTAAAATCAAAATTACAAGAATGAGATAACAATATAATAGCCGTGTTCGACATATTTGAACATTTGATTACCTTTTTACTCATTTGCTAAGAATGTATTTTCTTTTTTTATGTTCTGTGTGCAGGTGCCTCGTTCGTCGGCCTCTGCGAGTTGCTCATAGCGACTCTCGACAACATGATGATGCTCATGATAGCCAGCATCGCCGTTTAAGAAGGAACGCTTAGTTTTATGTACGGTAGTTGTAGTTTGTACAGTTGTGTTGTATATAGTTCTATGTGCAGTAAATTTTGATCTTTTTTCAGGATGGCTTTACATTTTCTGCTGACATAGTACGGTATAGCTTTCTCTGACGCATTTGCGAGTTGTAAACGTACGGAAAATTTTTAAGTGGGAACATATCTATGCTTAGTATTTGATGGCGACATCAACTTTTGCTCACATATACACAAGTACTAATACAGGTGTCAGACTAAGCTGGCATGGTTTGCTATCTTATGGGCGTGGTCACATACAGTATTTGCTCGAATTATATATGCACCCAGATTTCGCGGGTTCAAAATAGAACGCACCTGAATCTATTTCCAGATAAAGAAAAAACTGAGATACCGCTATGTTGATAATTAGAAGAAGAAAGACAAGCAACATTCATCTTCATGGAACGGGTGAATCATTGTCCTGGTCATTCCTTTTTCTGCGATCCAGTTTTGCTGGGCTTAATATCTCTTCGACTAGCCGTAGTCGCTCCTCAGGAACTTCATTGGATGCGATACGCCACTGCGCATTTGACACAACTGGCCACATACACGTCTTGTATTGGTTAATTCAGTTGGGCATAGTTTAACGAACTCTGGAAGATTTCTGAGATGGATCTCAGAATTCTTAAAGCGCCCTTAAACCACCTCCGATAATTTTTTAAACATTTCAAGTAAACGCGCGCATCGAGTTCTGAATGCCGTCACGATCAGCAATGCCAAACGCGGCAGCGCTGCGAGCTGCGGGCGCCCCACGAATTCCAAGAAACAATCCCTTCTCCTTGAAGTAACAGACGGCGAAACAGGAATGAACACAGGTTTATTGAGTTAGTCGTTTAAGTAAGCAACTTCAGTGTGACGTCATGTCACTCAGACATTTACGCATGCGCTCGTGGCATTTGCTGACGTCACATCAATTCATTCCCCTAAAGAGGATATCTAGAACCGGAAACGGTCTGGTGCTTGGCGACGCCGGGTTCACCTGCGAACTGGCTTGCCTGGGGTCCATTATTGTCAGTACACGTGTCGTGCTCTCCCGAGACTCCAGTGGTGGCAGTGCCTCTCTCGTGCTCTTCGAGGTGCGAGGGAATGGTGCCAGGAAAGCTCGCCAGAGGGTCGGAATTTACGGTTGTCGGTGCCGACACTTCTTTACCTTCCCCGTTTTGCGGTGTTTGTGGCTGTCCCTCCGAGCGGTGTCTTAACTGGTCTTCATGGCGCTCACATGGTTCTCCATCCGTCCTGACCGTGGTTAGGCGGGCGCCCCTGGTAGTCTGCATCACTGCGGGGCTCCAGCTAGCGCCTGCCCCATAGTTCTTGCTCCATACGGGTTCTCCAGCCGAATGTCTGCGGGGAAATGCACCTGCGGTAGAAGAACGTCGTGACACAATATTGTCCAACAGTGCACGTGGTTCATAACCAAGAACCATGAAGCCCGATGTCTTTCCGTTTCGGAGTGTGGTGCGTGGACAACGCAGTAACCAGCGGGCCAGGCGCTTTTCTAGGGTCGTTTTCGCGCGACCCTTCTTTTACCATTCGCACGGCCCTCTCTGCTAACCCGTTGGATTGCGGATAATATGGAGGGGATGGTAGGTGTAGGATTCCATTATATTCCCTGAATAGGCGGAACTGTCTACTTTTAAACTGGGGCCCGTTGTCCGAAACGACTGTTCGTGGCAACTCAAATCTGCTGAATATACCCCGCAAGGCTTCGATAGTGTTGTTTGCGCTGGTTATTTTCACTGGAAAAACCTCGATTCATTTTGTATGCGAATCCACCACAATTATCAACATTCGCCCTTCCACTGGTCCTGCAAAGGTCAACGTGGATTCTCGACCATCGCTCAAATGTGTCCGGCCACGGAACCGGCTCTTGCGCGCCTGGCATGCTGTATTTCTGCTGGCACACTGCACATGCGTGCACGATATTATCGATATCTTTGTCAAGTCCGGGAAACCAGAGAAGTGCCCGAGGCAGATTTTTCATCACCGTCATGCCTTGACGAGTATCGTGCAGCAGCTGTAGCATAGATTTCCGAGCTGCGGCGGGCATCACGGCTCGATGGCCCCAATAAACAATGCCGTGGCTTCACGTCAGCTCGTCTTTCTTCTGGAACAAAAGCCGTAATGCTTCTTGTGTTGACAGGCAATTTCCTTGGCCAGCCTTCGCAAATGTAACTTATAACCGGCCTGAGCATCCCATCACGTGTAGTTAATTCAGGCCAATTCGTGCGACGACACCACTCCGTTGTCTAGGTGGTCTGCGAGCAGCACATACTCTCATTCATCTTTCAACATTGACTTCACTGTCTTGTCATCGTGTGGCATTTGCACGGGAACACGGCTCAAAGGCGTCGACACAGTCACGTCCTTTCCCGGTTTGTACTGAATGGAGTACTTGTAACCACCGAGTAAAAGACCCCAACGCTGTATCCTTGCTGCTGCCAAAGGGTGGTATCGGCTTATCGGGACTAAAAAGGCGCATCAGCGGTTTAGGATCCGTGACCAATATAAGTTTGTTTCCCAGCAAATACTCGCGGAAATTGGTCAAGCTGAATACCACCGCAAGGGCTTCGCGCTCTTTTTGTGCATAGTTTCGCTCGGCCGAAGAGAGGGTGCGAGATCGAAACCCGATTGGTTGGTTTACGCCGTTCACTCGGTGGCTACAAGACTGCGCCGATGCCGCATGAGGATGCGTCCGTTTCCAGGATGAGTGGCTTGGTAGGGTCATATGTGGGTCACAAACTGCACCTCTTTTATCAACCGCTTCACTGCTTCGAATGCATCCGCTTGCTTAGCTTCCCATTGCCTAGGCGTGTTCTTTCCTTAACAACTCGTACAGCGGCGTAAGTACTGTAGCTAGGTTGCCCAAGAATGTGTTGTAATACGTAACCAGGCCTAGCAGTGAGCGTAGTTCAGTCACACCCGTAGGTCGAGGTATTCGTAGAGCGTCGATGTTTTCAGTCTTTGGCCTCAGGCCACTTGCGCTAATGCCATGGACCAAGGAATCTCACCTCCGGCTGACGAAATCTGCATTTGACCGGGTGGAAAAGCTTAACACCTGCTTCCCCGAACCACTGGAACACCTTACGCAACGTGTCACAATTTCCTCTTTTTTTCTGCGACCACCACATTGTCCAAGTATACTTGTACAGCTGGTAGACCCTGCAATATCGCTTCCATTCGCTTCTGAAAAACCGCCGGTGCTCACGCAATTCCCAAACGGTAACTGGTTAAAGCAATGCAACCCTTTTGGCGTATTTACCACCAACAGCGTTTTCGTCGCGTCGTCTATTGGTAGCTGGTCGTATGCATCCTTCAAGTCTATTGTACTGAATACTTCCCCTCCGCTGAGCATCGCAAATATATCCCTTATAATTGGCAGCGGATATTGCTCGGTGTGTAATGCTGTGTTGACTGTCGTTCTAAAATCGCCATACAAGCGGATGGAACCGTCTTTCTTTACGACGGGAACAAGTCAACCCGTGTCAACCGGTGTCAATGCCCGTGTAAACCAACCTTGCGATTTCTTCATTTACAGACTTCATGGTACAGAACGGACCTCACAAAATCGCGGCGTAGTTCCCTCGCGCAACTGTAATTGAACGGGATAACCTTTGATTAGTCCTAGCCCTGGCGAAAACATCGCCATATTCTTCCTTCAGCGTATAGCAGCAATGGAAACTTCGTCAGTCGTTGGTAGCTTACCGTCGTTGACGTCCACGTTGAGCAGTGGGCCTCCAGTCAGTTGGAATGCTTGAATTATTTCCCTCTCACACGTATTTGGGCCTGAGCAGCCGAGGACCACTGGCGTCGCGTTGACGGCTTTTCGCAGACTAGATGACCGGGACTTGCAGCTGTCCTTTCATGGTAGTCTTCTGAGGAAGCAACTCAATTGAAACGACGACTTGTCGAGCACGGGCCAACGGCGACGGTGCTGGGTGTACGTTGGCCATGTCACAATTGACACTCGTGATACTGCGTCTACTTGCATCTCCAAGGGCACCGATTTCCACTGTAACGTTCGCCATAATGGCCCGATCAATCCTGTCGACGACTCACGGAGGTGTAGCAGGAACTGTCCGTAGTCCTCGCTGTCCGAGGATGGCTCCTCACAGTGAGCTACGTTTTCTTGGCGTGGCTTGGCTTTGCGCATCGGAACCAGGTGCCCCCTCCTCCGACAACAGACACTCAGCGTGGCAGAACCTGCTATTTGGTGGTCTCGTGGGAGTCGCTTCCGCAGCAAGGGCAGCCGGTCCGGTTCTCGTTGCTGCACTGTGCCGTCCGCCCTGGCTGCGGCCTTCTGGAGAACTTCTGTCGCTCTTGCTTTGTTCGTACTGCGTTGACGCCGTTGCTCATTGGTCCATCTCCCATCTGTTATACGTTGCGTGCCGCCATCTCAGCAGCTAGCGCCGCTTCCTCAGCTTCTTGCAGCGTGAGCGTGGACCGTGCTAGCAGATTACGAAGAACTCCAGCATCCCGCACACCGCAGGCAAGCCTGTCGCGCAGCATTCTATCAAGCGCCTGGCCAAAGTTGCACCCTTGAGCCATCTCCCGTAACACGACAATGAAATCGCTCGTCGACTCATCAGCTTGCTGATTCGTTGTGAAAAACCGATACGACTTCACTATCTCGTTGCCTTTCGGCGCAACGTACTTGGCCAATTTTCGAACTGCTGCTTCGTATGCCAGATCCCGAGTCTTGTCAGGTGCACAATGGCCTGCTAGGAGGCTACAGTCTTGGTACTAAGGGCGTTAACCAGTAATGCCCGACGCTTCTTCTGAACGACAATCTCATGGGCTTCGAAGAAAGCTTCTAATCGCACCTGATGTGCTTTCCCACTTGTGGTCACCTTCGTCAAAAACAGGTGGCCCACCATGCGTCGCCATTCTGTTCCCTGGACGCAATCAACTCGTCGCCACTGAAGTAACAGATGGCGAAAGAAGAATGAACACAGGCGTATTGAACTGCAGTAGGGTACGCATTTGGGCTGGTTCGTTCATGATTAACATTAGAAAACAGCGCTAAAAGGAAGAAAGGCCGGAGTGAGTGCCATGGTTTGTGTCCTTTCTTCGTCGCGTCTTTCAGCGCTGTTTTCTACAGTTTATTGAGTTAGTCGTTTAAGTAAGCAACTCCGGTGTGACGTCATGTCACTCAGTCACGCATTCGCTCGTGGCATTTGCTGACATCACATCGCTCCTATCCTGTGCCATTCGGCATTCCTCATCCTCTTAACATTCACCGTGACGTCAACATGTCGCCTGCTCGTCATTTGCAACACCAGTCTGTCCGCTCGCAGGTACGCGCGCTTGCTGCGTTCACCGTGACGTCAACATGTCGCCTGCTCGTCATTTGCAACATCAGTCTGTCCGCTCGCAAATACGCGCGCTTGCTGCGTTCACCGTTACGTCAACATCGCTCTGTGTCCTCTTCTGTCCCCTCCTGTCGGCTGCGCTGTTTTGCACTCATAATCATGTACCAACACGCCCAATCCTACAGTCTTCTAAGTCAACATGTCGCCTGCTCGTCATTTGCAACACCAGTCCATCCGCTCGCAGGTACGCGCGCTTGCTGCTCTTCCTCTTCGCACGGCGAGGAGGTGCACTCGGCCAGGAGGACAGACGAGCGAAGGAAAGAGCGAAACGAGCGAGGGCCTCTTTTGTGTAACTCCGCTATTACGACACCGTTTCGAAAAATTCTCAGTTACGTGTTCGTTGTAGTGGAGGAGGAGGAAGAAACTTTATTCAGAAAGAAAAAAAATTAATGCAGACAGTTTGGTCGGGCGCTCAGTATAGGGCACCGCTGGCACGAGCGGCTCGCTGGGCCTGGTCAAGCAAAGCCATTTTCTTTGCTTGTCCTCGTCCGCAAGCCACGCCTCCCACTGCCTGTGAAACATGTCTGGTTGCTTAATGATGTGTAGGCTGTCGATGTGTGTGGGCCTCTGGGCGCACTCCCATGTTATGTGGCTGAGTGTTGGTGCTTGTGAACACCACGGACAGGTATCTTTAAATCTTGCGGGATATATTCTACTTAGATGGTGCAAATGGGGAAAACTATTGGTTTGCATGCTTCTCCAATCCCTGCTTTGTTCTCGTGCACATCTGCGACAGCTCAACTAAATTTCGACCTCTGGGTGGTTTAGGGGCCCTTTAAATGACAGGTAAATCGTTAGTGAAACTGCCGATGACAAAAGCAAAGAGCCCTAACGTCTTCATCTCCTTTTGTAGCAATAAGGAGATGTTTAAATCGCACAGTTCCGGGAAAAACTATTTGCGCACATAAACAACCTTATTTCACTTTAACCTGAATAACTACCGCAAGAACTTGCGAGTGTGTTTGTTAAGGTGTTTAAGGTCAGCCTCGCTCACTCAGGAAGTAATAAAGAGAAATGCAGTCGCCGTTGCAGGTAGGAAAAAGCAAAACTGATTTTGAAAACGAAGTTTGTTGTGAAGCGTTGGAAGCCTGTAATGGGTCGCCCTCTCGAGCGCTTACTAGTGGGTCGTCCTCTTCCGCTCTTCTCGGACAGCACGCTCCTCGCGCTCAGAGTCGGCACCCCGCCTTGACTGTCGCAGTCGTGTATCGTCGCCGAGTGCCCGCTAATAAACGTCTTTATAATTTGGTGGAGGTGCTGGGTAAACAGTGCTCGAGTGCTGCATGTACAACTTCCTAATGTAACTACAACTTGCTGAAAGCGAGCAACGTCTGCATTTAAAGGGACCGACAACTGCCCAGAACATGAAATGAGATGACTCCACTGATGGAAAGATGGTCCGTCGCATTGACTCAAGCCAACCCTGTTGTTTTCGTGAGAGATGGATTCATATTTTTATTTCTTAATTGAAAGTCGTGAGAAATGACTGGTGGTGCATCTGGCCGCAAAATCATGAACGATCCGATGAACCCGACCACGTGACCGTTGATTGCTGTACGCGGTCGACGATTTTTTTGTTAGCATTGTAATATATATTGTTCTTTTCTTTATATTAAAAGGTATTACTCCATAAAAATGTACATATAGGCCTGCGTTAGTAGTATGCATTAAAGTGGCGCTGCCTTCGCGTGATGTTATGATCCCATGCTCGTCAGCGCGTCTTGAGCAACTTTTCAGCGTGCTCATTCAACCGTGCATGTAGTTTCCAGGTCGCTAAGATTTTAGGAGCGACATAGTTTCACTTCGTCTCAGGAATGACGCTACGCTGCTACTCGGCGCGGCCGCGCATATGCGTAGTGACGTTTTCGATGACTTGGCTTGGCTCGTGCATCGAGAGAGTAACGACGCCGGGATAAGCCACCCATGACACAGGCGCAAGGCAACCTTGGACGCATGCGCACAAAGTGCGGTACAGATACAGTGAATGTGTATAATGCTGCATCATCTCATTGTAACAGCTTGTTATTTTCAAAAATAGTTTAAAAGCTATAAATAAAGGTAGTTAAGCATAGTTACAGGAACTCCTGCGAAAGCTGAACAACGATAGCTTTCACAAATCGCGAGAAGAGGCTGGTGGCATCGCTATCAATTCCCAGCGTTGCTGGGGGAAAGCTGCGTCCGTGTTTAGAGCCTTTCGGATCGAAAAATACTGCTTGTAAAATAACTACGTGCTTTTGGGATTAACTACTACAGCTACAAACACTGCGAAGGGTGAGCTTTCTGTCACGCCGTAAAAAAATGGATCGAGAAAAATCAGTGGTCTGTCCCTTTAAAAGCTGTCATCGGACATCTCGCTTGGCTTCTTAGTGAACACGTCTGCACCTACGCAAAATAGGCGCTTAAAGACATGCTATATGGTATTCTTCTATTGACTTCCAGGAAGAACTGGTGAAAGCGCGGAAACCTTTATTTGAGCCCTCACAGCGCGATGTCATGGGACACAAATGTACCAAGACAGTTGCTCATTTTCATTTGGCGATGATGCCGAGAAGGCATTTTCGAAGAAGTCATCCTCCGTTGTGCTTGAGCTCAGGCAGGTCGCTATACCACGAGTCTTGATGTCCGCGAGTCGAGCAAACCACGGCAGCTCACCTTTGACGGTTTCGAGGACCGAACTTTGCTTCGCTTCATCGACTATCCTCAACAACTTGAACGTCGATTGCAAGGTAGGCGAAACCTGCAGGAACATTTAGGAAATTTCGGCAATGTGCTCCCCATTAAGAGAGAGAGAGAGTGGTTTATTTATAGAAAGGCAGAGAGGTCGGCCTGAGCGATAGTATGCTCTAGCCTGCTACTCTACACCGGGGGGGAAAGGGGAGAAAAAAGAGTGATGGATGAAGATGGTAAGTAAGGGAGGTGAGTATGTACTGTCCCGTCAAGGTGGCGCAGTGCTATAGCCGCGCATCCAGTCCAGTGGCTTGGAGGAAAGCTGCGACCACTCTTATGACCACAGTTGTACTGTTGGCGTCAGGCCAAGGGCCCAACACAACCTCATCAGTTAATGGCCTAATATGCACTCATTCAGTAGAAGAAATCAGTTTCTGTCATTCGCGTGCGTATGCTGGGCAGGTTCAAAACATGTGCTCAAGTGTTTCTGGCACTTGACGGTGATCACAGTTGGGATCGGTGTCTCTGCAGCCGCTGATATGGACATAACGTCTTGTGAAGGCCACACCAATACGAATTCGGTGAATCATATATGCGCTGTGTCGTTTTAATTTACGAGGCATGCAGAACCTCATTTCGGGGTCCCATTTGCGGCGGAGTGCTCTATGTGTCGTCGCTCCGGTTTGGTCCAGTGCTCAAGAGTGAGGTTACGCATTACGTACCGAAGCAGGGCCTTCGTGTCTGGCCGTGAAAACGCATTGCGCACTTCAGCGCCACTGATCAAGGCTCTTTTAGCTTCGGCATCTGTCTCTTCGTTCCCCATTATGCCACAGTGGGCAGGAATCCACTGGAAGGTGACGAGGTGGCCCTTTGGTGAAGCAACGTGAAGAAGCTCTATAATTTCTATGGCTAAAATATACTATGGACCTTGTCTCATGACGCAGTCAATGGATTGCAAAGCGGGTTTTGCATCGCAGGACATCGTCCATGTACGAGGTTGCTCTCCAGAAATGAATCTTATTGCCTCCCGGATAGCAACAAGCTCTGCGGCAGTTGATGTGGTCTTGTGATCTACTTTGTACGTCGAGCTACAACCATTTGTGGGATGACAAGGGCTGCAGCAGAGGTACACAGCGTGGTAGGTCCATCGGTGTACACGTGCACGGTGCCGCCGTACGTTGTATAAATGTGATGTAGGGTCAGTTGTTTGAGGCCAATTGATGAAACTCGGGACTTCTTCGTAATCCCAGAAATCACAAGGCTAACAGGCGGTTTAGGCAGGACCCACGGAGGTGTGCCAGGAAATCTGGGGGAAGAAAGCCTTGATGGTAGAATGTTTTCATGCCGTGATACTGCTCTTTAAAAACTGCAGTTTGGGTGGGTGGCGCGGAGTGCTGATAGCGGTGCTGCCTGTGTCGGATCAACAGGCGAAGGTGCACTCGAAGTGGCTCGCAGCAGTGCTGGGCAGTATCGAAGATACATGTATCTTAGATATTATCTTAGATACTCATTGGGTATCTTGTACCTGTACCGCAATACGTCTCGCAAGACATGTATCGGTATCTGTATTCCCGATACATTGAAGAATGTATTGTGTATTTTAAGATACAAGATACTGCGATCGTACACCACCGTGCGAAATAATAAACGTTGACTGAATTCCGCTTCTCAAGCTGATACTGCTGCCGCTGAGCCACCAGAATACAACTATGGGCAGTGACATTATTTTATTTTTCCGCCAGAGTTATCCAGCGAGGGCAGGCGATGAGCTCTCAGCGTCCCTATTGATGGAACAGAATCACGTGGCAGCGCTCGTGTCATCTCGACAGACAAGCGCGCGAACGTCTACGCCCAGCCGATCTTTTGTTTTCTCGTTTTATTGCGATAGCAATTATATGGACAGTCTGCCACAAAGAAGAAAATACAGAAATACTTTCCGACGCGCGGAATCGAACGGCTGACCTCCCGCTTCGAAACGGGCGGCGTTAGACGGCTAGGCCACGAAGAGCGCCGTCTTTCAGCATGCTAACGGCGAGATATTTATATTGTAACGTGGTCGTGACGTCGAAGAAGGCAGCCTGAGCACGTCAGAGATGAAACTCTTTATTTGGCCGAACTTGTGGCCGGCAAACTGAAAGTCGAACTACAGCAATACACCGATAGCGGCGAACAGAGCGTTGACCGTCGAAAAACTGCTCATGGCTGGGACGCGCCGTCTTTTATACATCACGCATCGAACTTTCCAGTCTTATCACTGGTGGTCGCGCAAGCTCAGGAATAATCTAGACTATTCGCGTCCTGCGCGCAATCTTAAGAAAACGATCTACTAAAATCGCGAAGCTTCTCGAACACTGCGGCGCCGACAGCGTCGAGGGTTGATAACCGTCCTTGCTGGTCAAACCCGACTACATCAAAATAAAACAAGAAGTGGGCGTGGCAATATCCTGTGGGCGTGGCAATCTGTACTCACCAGCAAGAGGGCGCGAAGTGCGCGCGGGGCGCGCTTTAAAGTTGTCGTTCCGCTCCATGAACGCCGATGCTCTTCGTCCTACAGGGAGTGGTCGCCTTCGTGCGTTTATCTCGAGCAAAAAAGGAGGGCGGGCGGGGGGGGGGGTGGAGTGGGGGGTTGTATGTCTTGTGCTCTTTCCGCGATGCCCGCGCTGAAGTCACACAGCGTACGAAGGTCACTTCGCTCACTGCAGCGGCCGCGTTTGCGAAAGGAGCGTGCTTTTCAAACAGAAATAAGTAACAACTGCGACATTTAGTTCACGCTCGTCCTGTGTGTACCTGTTCGTTCGTTTCGTGCGTCCTGCTTTATCTTTCAGCAGTGCGCTTCAAGTATCGAGCTGTGACGCATGATAGTTCGCGCTCGTCCTGTGTGCGTTCTTTTCGTGCGTCCTTTAGGGGCTCGACGGTCGACCGACGTGTTGGCAATTTCGAGCTGCTTTCCGTTCTTCGCGTTACATTCCAATTTGTTGCTATCGCATTCATTGCTTCGCCGTTGCGGCGAAACTGTGACTTTTTTTTCTTTTTAGTTGTCTGAGTGCCATGACAGTTGGCTCTTAGCCACTGTCCTGTGCCACGTACTACAATGTGTGCAGCGTCATTTGCCCACATTCTGATGCCGCTGTAGTGTTGTTATCAAAATTTATCTTGCATTGTGCTTCGTTAGTAGGTCTGAAGAATGCAAGTATAGGGTTGCTTTGCGTCTCGTGGCTTTCACACATCGATGACTGGAAAGAACTCGTGGATGTATGTTTGACTTACAAGTAATGAGATTGACTTATATGCGTCCTCGCGGACGAAGTCTCGAACCTGCTGAAGCAACGTCGAATGGTCAGGCATGGTGTCGAGACTGCACAGCGACTCGCCACCCCGTGGAGGCTGCAGAGTCAGAGCGCGCTGCTTCTTCAACTCGTCGTAGCTCTGACACAAGCTGACGACTTCTGAAACTGTGCCCGGATTCCTAGCCAAGAGCATTTGGAATGCGCCATCGTCAATGCCCTTCAGGATTTGTTTGATCCTGTCAGCTTCGGGCATGGTGTCGTTGACACGTCGACAAAGGTCGACGACGTCCTCAATATAGCTTGTGAAGCTTTCTCCAGTCTGCTGTGAGCGGACGCGCAAGCGTTGCTCTGCGCGCTGCTTGCGGACAGCTGGTCGACCGAATACTTCAGAGCAGGACGTCTTGAAGACGGTCCATGTGGGGATGTTCTGTTTGTGGTTGTTGTACCACAATTCGGCGACGCCAGTCAGATAAAATATGACGTAGCCTAGCTTGTCGGGGTCATCCCACTTATTATGCGCGCTCACCAGTTCGTAGTGGTCAAGTCAGTCTTCCACGTCGGTCTCATCTGCACCGCTGAAGACCTTTGGGTCCCGGAGCCGAGGAAGACCGGTGCAGGTGACGGACAGGGACGAAGGCGCCGGTGGGTTTGCGTGGTCAGTCATGATCGGCGGTAGCGTCCGGCTACGCAGCTCCAGGGTGTAGCGACGGGGATGAACAGCACCCTCCACCAAATGTGAAGAGGTTTATTGGTCGTTGAAAGACGTAATGGTCGTCAGCGGCAAGCAAGCGAGAAGAAGCGTCCAGAGGCACAGCGGCGATCCGAAACACGAGCCGAGCGAGCCGAGCGTTGGCGATGCTGCTGGATGGAGGCGCATCTTCTTCTTCACATATGTAAGTTTCTAACAGCAATAGCATCATCGGTACCGATACTGGATCTAACAGAACAAGCTTTCAGCTAACAGAAGCTATCTTGGCGTACGTCTCTTTTTCTTTTATTCAATGAGTTTTTAAATCATAATATGATTGTTAGCACAAGTTCGTTCTAAGCTGTCCTTCTTTGCTCTCCCACACATGATTTTTGCTCTGTATTGTTTTTTCTGGTATGCTTACCGCAATATGTCTTTCACGTGCTGGCAACTTAGGCTCTCTGCTTTATTCTTACATTTAACTTTCTGCGTCGTTTCTGCTACTGTTTGCGTATATATATTGCACTTGAGTGTACTGTTATGTCAAGTCGATGTTGAGAACAGATACAAAATAATCTGCGCGTGCCTGGAGTATGCAGTTACAGAAATTCTGCTTACTACTTGGTAAAATGCGAATTTCAGTTTCCATTATAATAACGTAAATTATTAGGAGTCATCGTAAAGATATTGGCAATAGAGAAACATTTTTCCACCAAAAGCAATACGAGAAACATTTTTCCACCAAATGCTCCGTTTGTCTCATGAGCGTCCCAAAGAGCCGTTTTGCGCTATTCTCCATAGGCACTGATTTTTCTCTGGTCTTACGTTAAATGCTTACCCACCGCGGGGGTCTGGAGGTTATGGTGCTTGACTGTTGGCCCGAAGGTCGCGGCAGCCGCATTTGAATGGAGGCAAAATGCTAGGGGCCCGTGTTCTTATATTTAGGTTTTAAAACCCCAGGAGATCGAAATTTCCGCAGGTTTCCACTACGGTGTCGTTCACAATCATATCGGGATTTTGGGACGTAAAGTGAAACAATTATTAGCGAGTTTTAGTATAGCGGATAACAGCAAACGCAAGGATTTAGCGTTAGCGTTAGCGTTGCGTGCTCCTAACTGCGCATGAGCAGAACGTAAACGTAGCCCGAGCTCTTACGTACGAACGCTATTTCTGGAATATAGCGTTCAACGCTAACGCACGCAAGAGATCCCGTACGTAGGGCAAGATGGCGGTGCCTGTTGAAGCGAGAGCCGTCCACTTCGAATCTTTGTAGCCGTCCTCCTGCATTACTAAACTTAATCATTCCCTAATAATGTTCGTATTTGATTTAGATTTGAGTAATGAGGCTTCGCTAACCGTGTACCGCCGATAAAATTGCTCCGTTTTTGAGATACAAAGTCGATTTGCGCTGCAGAAGGCTTAGCAAGATTTGCTTGCAAGGTACGCTCATGTTTTTCTGTAGCAGCGCAGAGATGGCGACGCTGTCTTTAGTCGCCTCTTTCCAAGATACGGCCACAAGTCAAGCAGATATATGTCAGGCTTCGTTTCCCTTCATGCCTTTCGCGGCAGTGTATGAATGTGACGCGTGATGCGTCCCAGCTTAAAAGGCCAGGTAATAGGGGTCTTGAAGAATTCTCGAACGCGGCATGTCGACAGAAACCAATGTGTCAGAACTCAACACTTCTGCAAACGCGACATGGAGACGCAACAGTGGTGACTTGGATCAGCTCGACTTGGTGCGCTTTTGTGGATTCTACGATGCATTTAGTGTTTTTTATGTCTAGATGGCGCCGTATGTGCTTGCGTTAGCGTAGCGGGATGCCTTCCGCTGTACTAAAAGACCACCAGTTGACACGCAGCGCGTTCCGGTTTAGCGTTAGCGTTGAGACGCACGCTAACGCTAACGTAAGCGTTTCCCGCTATACTAAAACTCGCTAATATTAGCTCTTGGGGGTGCCGCTGTATCGGTTTCTATACTCATTCATTGTGTTTTACACGAAACCACTATAAGTGGCAATATAGTGGAATTAGCAGCGGTGTCCTGCGGCGGTTTGTGCAACTATACAATACGTCTGAGATATTTCTGGGCTGCACATGTTCTTCCGTAGAAGAAATATTGTTAAAGGATTGCGCATTATTGAGTACGTCGCCAACGAATGCTGTACGCCAGCAAATTAGTAGGATATAAAAGTCATTGCAGTTTTATGTCCTCTACGTAAACACGATGCGTCGCAAAGAATGTCGCTACCAGCATTCTTGCTGGTGTACACTTGTCCTGTGATCCGGTATTGCGAAAACCGTAATACGTTTACGGGCAAGGTAGAACTGCACAACGGTGTTCGCACCATCGTGCGGAAGCTTCTCATTGAAGGTCTTGTGATTAGATGGCAACCCGATAGCGCGTCGGCAAGCAGAGCAGCGACTGCCGCCAATTTCACAAGCGACAAGCAAAAACCGCTATTAGCGAAGTATACAAAGAGCTGTCATGTTAAGCATCTAAAGCAACGCCAATAGGTTGTTCCGGAATGAAACTGATATCTTGAGCAAGAAATACAAATCTTATGAGATACTAACAGATGTTTTATTCAAATGAAACAAAATTAGCCGCAGTTAATAAATTTTCAAGCGAGCATTTTTGTGCATAGGCGTTTAGTGCTACATTATTGATCGATAATAACAAATTTGCGAATGTATCAAAGTATCTTAAGATACAATTGGAATGTATCGTATCGGATACAATCAGTGTTGCGGTATTTTGTATCTGTATCTCAAATACTTCTTGACTGAGTATCTTGTATCGTATCGCGATACAATTTCAAAGTATCTTTGCCCAGCCCTGGCTCGCAGCGCATGTTATACACTAATGGGACAAGCCCGAGCTACCGCGATGGTTCCATTCGTTGACGTGCAGCGTGGTAGGCCCAAGCATGTTCGCAATCCTTGAGCTTGAATACTCTCTAGCGTGTTCACACAGCTCGGTCTCATGTTTGAGAGCACCGGCATGCTATACCGTATATATCCTACAAACAGCGCATTGTAGAGTTGAAGAAGTGACGATTCTGATGGGCCCCACCTTGCTCCTGCCACAGTCCGAAGAACGAGAACAAGGGTGCTATGCAGGATGGCCCGAGCTCGGGCACACGAGTTTGCTCCGAGCTTGCATTACGGCGGTCATGACAGGAAGACAGTGCGGAGCACGCGATAACAGCGCTGATAAAAAACGGCTAGAAGAACGAGAGTGGCGTCACAAACGCATGTGCGGCATTTGCGGCGGTTTTCAAAGGAACACCGCGTGCGAACGCGTCAGCGCCGCCACTCAGTCAACATTTTGACAGTGCAGCGACGTCAGCGTGACTGTCGCGCTATCTTTTTGGCAAGTGATCATCGCGCCTCCCACGGGCGTGTTCGTGGGCGTTTGTCCTCTTTCGTGTAATTCTTTCGTTCCACCTGCAGCATGGAATTTCCACTCTCGAAGGCAACAAGGGCGCACGCGCAGCACTCTGGTGCAGCTCGTTTCGCTTCTCTGGAATATTACAGGTAAACGGGCAGGTTACTGCTATACTTACATTACACGTCTGAAGGTTTTTCTATAGTAGCGAATCGGTAGAAACAATGCCTCCACAAACAAGTAAATTGTAAACAAGTAAATAGTTCTCGCCAAAAATCCCACCAGGGGCGCTTGCTTCATAGCTGTGAGTGGTACGTCATGAGAGCGGTGAAAGTGAATGCGAGACATCGTAGCCACGTGATGATATAACCTGTAGTTCTTCCTGCGTGTGTGCATAGTCTGTGCGATTAGACTCATAAATGAATCGTGCCGCTCGCTGCCGTTGCGTCGTGAGCACTGTTCCTCGGCAAGAGGAAACGCGGTGGGCGGACCCGCTCTTCGCCGCGGGCGTCTGTCAATCAAATTGATGGACGCGCGAACTCGGGCACAAACTCGTTGATTCTGAAAAGGCCCCAGTTCAACTCGTAACTGTCATAGTGCCGGTGTGCCTGTCAAGTGTTTCGTGCGGTGGACGCTACTCAGCAGCTTCTTTGCATATAAAATAATTTCGTCAGCTTGCACTACTTGTGCAAGGCTGGGGCCATCGGAGGAGCTTGTGATCACCTAGCTTCTTCCAGCTTATTACGTGGCTCGTCTACTCAGTATGCTTGGTCTGCTTCGGAGTAATGACCGTGTCAGTTCGGTTTCAATATTGATGCTATTGATTAGAAAGGTGTTAACTAACATGATATGGAATGTCCTTTCTTAATTGTTAATGTATTAATTACCACGACATTAATTACCCAGGTTTACTTCGCAAGGTCCTGAATAGCACAGATGTAATTAGCATAATACTAATTAGCACGATCATAATTAACACGACTTTGTGAGTAAGGTCTTCATTATCTTGGTTTTAAGTACACGCTCCTCATTAGCGTCGTGTTAATTAGCATTAATTGTTGATGTTTTCATTACAGCGGCATTAATGACTCAGGTTTATTTCGCAAGGTCCTGAATAGTACAGATGTAATTAGCACAATTCTAATGAGCACGATCCTAATTAACAAGCTCCTAATTAGCGTCGTGTTAATATTAATTTATAGTGTCTTAATTACCATGGCATTAATTACTCAGGTTCAATTCGCAAGGTCCTGAATAGTACAGAAGTAATTAGCATAATCCTAATTAGCACGACCCTAATTAACACGATCTCGGTGAGTAATCTCTTGATTATCTTGGTTTTAATTACATGCCCCTAATTAGCGTCGTGTTAGCATAATCTTAATTACATTGTTCCTAGCTTTACACGACTTCATTAGCATGGTCTTAGTAAGACGTGGCTTAGTTAGCTCGGCCTTCGCATGATTTAGCCTAATCAGCTTCGTCATAGCACGTCCTGACTTAGCTAGGTATGCTGCCCAGCCAATTAGCTAATCAGCCAGGCGCACGTGCTCTGGGAGCGAGCAGACGATGAAGAGAGAACGACGAGGGCGCGTGCCGGCCGAGCAACGCGCTAGAATGTACAGGCCGACCATGGTAATTATACACGTGGCCTCGGCGATTAGATCTAGCCGCCGTGTTATAAGGCGCTCGGTCGGGACTAATCTCAGAGGACCCGGCGCTGATTATCCTAAAGGATACTTAGTGCAGACATTAAACGCTTGAAAATGAATTCAAACGGCCCGCGCACACATAAAAGATATAGTTAGTAGAGCTTTCTGCCACTTTGCTTGCATGGGTGCACTTCTGCACTCAGTGGAACGACAAACAAATGAAAGAAGTTTGACGACACCACCCAACCTTCTCGACCGCCCTTGCCGTGACGCCGCGTTCAATCGTAACCAATGGAACGGAGCGCGCGCTGAGGGATGGATTTCACCTTCTCGTACTATTAGCTCGTTCAAAAGGCGGTGTCGCCAGAGCTCTGAAAGATCCCGAGTTTCGCCAAACTCGGGCCATCCTGCATAGCACCCCAAAACTTCAATTTTGATTTCAGTACTGCGACGTGTCTCGACCAGGATAGATCCCTGTCTATGAATACCCCAAGAAACGTGTGGTGCGTTACAGTAGGTGTCGCCGTTCCATTAATAGTTATAGGGTATCTTGACATGTGTTTGCGCCTGAATGGAAGAACTGCGCTTTTTTCAATGGAAAGAGTGAGAGCATGGCGCCGTAGATATTTAACTCTTAACGTCACTGCACGCTGAAGTCGAGCACGCAATTGCGAACGAGAGCTCCGGACGCCCATATGCAGATGTCAACCGCATATGCGCTGACCTTTACCGTGCTGGGAAGTTCCGCTGCTAGTCCAATCATCGTAACGTTGAACAGAATTGGGCTGAGAACTCCCCTTTGGAGAACACCACGGTGAATAGCATGTCGATCGGCGTCTCCGTCGCTTGTCGTCATGTAAATGGTACGGTCACTAAGGTAACTTACGATCCAGGCGTACAGTCATCTGCCGACATCTTAAATCTTCCAGTGCGTCAAGGATCACATAATGCAGCACATTATCGTAGGCGCCCTTAATGTCTAGGAAGACGGCCGCTACTATTCTGCGTCGGTTTCTTTCCTCTTCAACATTTGAGATCAAGTCGACCACACCGTCGATTGCAGATCGTCCTCTTCAAAAGCCGTTCATAAATGCAGGAAAGCAATTATTGCTTTCTAGAAGCCACTCTAATCTTGACAGCACCATCCTTGCCATTACTTTCCCGACGCAGCTGGTTAAGGCGATCAGCCTGTAGGAGGAAAGGGCATGAGGACACTTCTCTGGTTTGAGCAACGCAATAATGCGACTGCATTTCCATTTAGCTGGGGCATGTCCTAACTCCCACGAGGTCTTATAGTAGGACAGCAGGATATGTCATGCTTCTGTACCACGATGGCGAAGTGCCGCGTACGTGATTCCGTCAGGTCCTGGTGCCGATGAGCGTCGGGAAACATAAATTGCAGCGTCAAGCTCATGCATTGTGAAAAGCACATCGAGGCGCTCCTCAGACGCTGGGGGCGCAATGGTGGTAAAAGTCTCAATCATAGCATCAGTGGTGGCCGCGATAAGGCTACAGTAGACACCGGCTATGTCAATTTCTCCCCGACCTTGATGTAGAGCCACGTCTCGGAATGGTTGACTGTGTTGTCGAAGTGTTTGCAGACTTCGTACCACCCGCCAGATCTTAGATAGAGGTTGCCTTGGGTTGAGAGACCTGCAGAATGTTCTCCACCGCTGCCTGTCAATCTTGTCGAGATGCCGAAGAACGTGTCGTTGAGCTCGGCGACAGGCGGAGAGATCTGACGGGGATTTCGTTCTTCTGTGTCGTCGTTCTGAGCGGCGACGGATTGCACGAAGGGCCTCGTATTAGGAGTCGGTTGCTGATCTCTGCAGCGGTAGGTTAACCTGTCTGGTTGTGTCACGCAGAGAAGAAGCAATGATGTCCTCTATTTCGGATGATACAGTCGTGTGATGACAGCCTTTGGCAGATGCTTAAACAAGGTCCAGTCTATTTGACGGATGTAGCGTGAAGCTGAGCGGCGAAACCACCTAAACTGAACATAGGTTGGGAGGTGATCGCTACCACGAGTCTCCAAATCCGTGCACCAACATGCAGAGGACAGAAAGCTCCTGGATACAAAGGTAAAGTCGAGGCAGCTGCTATAAGAAGTACCACGAATAAATGTAGGTGACCCGTCGTTGAGTACGCTTAGTCCATAAGTGCACATAAAGTTCGCCAAGTGTCTGCCACGGCAATTCATCGCAGTGCTACCCTAGAGGGGATGATGTGCATTGAAGTCACCAATCACAATGTGTGGGCTTTGTGCGGCTTGCAGCACGATCTTCAGGTGGGAGCAGTCGATCTTCGCGCTTGGGTGGATGTATCCTCCTATTACTGAGAGCGTCCGCCTTTTATGTGTCATAGTCAGGCTCAAGTAATAGTTGCTAGTATGCGGCACGATGTCGTGTCTTAAGTACGTCAGATCGCGTCCTACACAAACTAGCACTTTACTTGTACGTTGATCGCTGCGAGACCACATTTGGATGTACCCAGAGATGCGAAAAGTCGAATCCATCTTTGGCTCGCAGACAACAATAACTGTAAGTTGGTATTTAAAAACCCATTGTCTGAAATCCGACAATCCGCCTCGTAGACCTCGATCATTCCATTGCATAACAAGCGACTGCCGCATGCGTTCTTCGAGCATCAATGCCATGTTCGCTTATTGAAGAACCACTAGAAGTGGCTCCAAAACTTCCAGTAGCTGGACAGCAGCCTTAGCAGTGGGTGTGTTTAGGCCGCCAAGAATCTTGCGCATTGAACCCATCAAATTTTTCAGCATAGACTTGACTTCTGCATTATCCATCTTTTCATTGTCTTCATTGGGTGCAGCAGCACCATACGATGAGGGCGTAATCGCGGCTCTTGATGGTAGCGAAGGCCACTGAAGCTCCGACGTATTCAGAACCAATGACTGCTTGCCTTCCGCTTGCGTAGACTTTGAAGGTGCTGAATCTTGTGTACCATCCTTTCTGGCCGGCAAAAGCAGACGAGGAAGTGGTGAAGGCTTGGCTTTGGGTGTTGATTCTTCTACGCGATGAACACTGCTGCTTCGCTTGCGTCGGAGTCGTGAACGATGTCTACGGCGCCGCAAAGGCCTTGCAGCTTCTCTGTGAGTGGAGCCGTCTCGAACCATCTTCTTCATAATACTTATTTCATTCCTCATTTTGGGAAATTTCTTTGACGTTTTGTCGTGGGCGCCCGAGCAATTGGGACATTTCGCAGCTGCGTTGCAGTTATCACCATCATGAAGTCCACCGCAATGTTTGCAGGTTACTGCGCCCTTGCAAACTGCACTGACGTGCCCAAATTTCAGGCATGCACATGTTGCTCCTGCATGAACCTATTGCACCTTTTTTGAGGAAATTCCAAGACCAAACAAACAAGACCTAGCTTTAACTCCATTACGTGTATACTTGGTGCTGGACTTGGCCTTCTGTGCTTGTTGCTGCGTGTTTTCTAACAGGATTTGCTGAAAGTTTCGATTGGAAATGTGAAAGAATATATAATTTTGAATAATTCTAACTTTACAAAACTATTTTTATGCCAGCTATTTGCACAGGGCCTTGGCAGTAAATCTAAGCGTTCTAGGGTGCATGACGTGTAGGATAAAGTTTGCAACTCTTATATTTTTACTGCTATCTTTCGTGCAGGATACACATGCATGGATGGACAAGATAGACAACATGTATTCCCTACAAGGACCCTGCGCATCAAAAGCAATCTATCATCATTGTTAAGTAGGGAGATAAAATGAAAGCAATATATGACAGATGTATACCATGTTTTCCTTTCATATAACCTCTTGATCTGATCGGGGTTCTGCCCAGAGGACCGGAGCCAGCCAGAGTCCCGGGGAGATGTCGAGGAGAGGAGCCCGGAGCTGTTAACAGTAACGTTTATTACATTATTACAGGTAGCGCGTTGCTACATGATGGGGTTAGCATCATGGAAACTCTCGAGCTTCTGGGAGCTTCTCGGAGCTTGTGAGAGCTTGAGAGAACTTGTGAGAGCTTGTCGGGAGCGCATCGGCGCTCGCATTTTATGTCCCGGCCTTCCCAGGGTTCCCTGTAGGAAAAAAACAATGGAGGCCAGGACAGCCCAATGAAAATTTCCATCTTCACCTCCGCCCCCAAAAGGGGAAGGTGAAACGCCGCCTCCCTCCCAACCCACGAAAGGAGAAAGAGGCACGTCCAGTTCGTCCCATGGCGAGGGAAAAACACTGCCCACCGCGCACTACACGGCACAGCACGAAGACGTTGAGTCTTACGTGGAAGTCAATTTCGTAGACTGTTGCAGTGACGGGTATGCGGCGCTAGGCAGACCACGAATTGTGGAAACAGCGGCACCAAGGCGCCACGGAGAACGTGGGAAATGCATCCGCAGGCGGTTCCCAGATGCTGGGCCCTTTGCTCGGGGCACCTTGACGACAAAGCCAGCCGCATCGACGGCCAACAACTCTTCCTAACCTGTCAGTCGGTCAGGCGTGCCCAAAGGGTTTTACGAGGGGCGCAGACAACCTGAGATAAATAGACGAACGCCTTTCGTGTTGTCGCCGCTCTTGGGGCATCTCTGGAACCGCTGACCCGGAAGAAATCAGGGTAGTCTTAGCCGCAACGTCTCATGCATCAAAGCGGCGCCAAGCCAGGCAGGCCGATCATAACACTCTGCATGTATTCCAGCCAATAAATGTTTTCATTCATTTTCTTTTTTTGAGAAATTTCTTTGTACAGCACAAGTGTTGTAAAATGTGCATGTATGCACTTTTGTTTGATGCTTGGCTGTCTATGTATCAACCAGCAAACACGTGATAAGGCACAATTAATATGTCATCCCGTGCTGTCATCCGTACATATAAATGTTAATATGCAGTGTAATAGTTCTGTTTCAGGAATGTTATTAATGCCACTGGCCACGAAGCACAAGTTTGGCCGACGGTCATTGCAAGCAGGATATTTCATACTCACGAGAAAGTCACTCATAAGGACACATCAGAATGACGGTGGCCAATATATATTTGAATGACATTACGAGTACGTTAAAAAAATTCTAAAGAAATACATTCGCGAATGAAATGAGTGTTGATGTCAAATGTTGTTTCATGCTCCCTAGACAGTCACATGTTAATACGCATCAGAATGACAGTGGCCAATATGTTATTGAGTGACGTTTCAAGTACATTACAACATTCTAAAGACATATATTGGAGAGTCAAATGACTGATATGTCAGAAGTCAATAAACTTTCTCTTGAACTCGTCTCACATTTTCATAAGGGAACAGAGCGTCGACCGTCGATAAACTGAACATTGACGGGATGTGCCGTCTTTTATACATCACGCATCGAACTTTCCAGCCTTATCACTGGTGGTGAATTATCTTGAATATCCGCGTCATGCGCGCAATCTTAACAAAATGGTCTACTATAGCGTCCCAGAAAATGCGAAGCAGGCACGTGGTGCAAGGCAACAGCAGCCAGTAGAAAGCTCATACGGGTTCTTTCTCTGCCAACTAAGATGGACTGTCAGCTAGAGCTTTCTGTCTAGTAAATAGTAAATACTCTTCTTACTGCGGCTCGTCCTTCTATCTCTTCCTTTAGATGCCACGGACGGACGGACGGACGGACGGACGGACGGACGTGTCCAAAGTAAGGGGCAGGAAGAAGAAAGTGCAAACACTTGGTGCTCCGTTCAGTATACTGGCAGTGTTTCCCAGCATTCTACTTGCGCAATAAGTGCAAACGGCGACGTTTCGCCAAAGGGTCATGACAAGCAAGCCTCTTCGTGAATTGTGCGAATCAAAATACAGAGGAGCTCCACGTAACATGTGTTCCAAGAATTGTTCCGTGACTTTGGATAAAAGGACCGGGCTTTTGTTGCCAAACTACTATAGAGAAAAGTATTATGAGTGTGCGTATTCAAATGGACTTCGTTGGGTAATCTGGTGCCAAGTGAATTTGCGCCAAGAAAGGACGTCGCCAGACAGTGCGAATTCGAAGCCGCCCCCGTGAGCGGGCCCCCCGAAGTTTACAGCAGAACGTGAAGTTGCCCCCTGCGCGGGCCCGACGGTCCCGGCGCCGGGCAAAGTTCAGTGTGAACACCGTGCGCACTGGCGCGGCAGGAAGAAAGGCTCCTCTCCTGCAATTGACCCCCAAGGAATCTCGGGAGAGGGATTTCGAAGAAGACGACCTAGAGCTCGGGGCAGTCGAACCTTGGCTCTGGCGAAACGAAGACGCACAGTGACTCCGTCTGGACAGAAAGGCTACATCGGCTACGCTCCGGCCCCTGGTTTCAAGTCGTTCCCCCGGCTACGCTACGAAGGTTCCAGCAAGTGTCGAGTGCAACACCGGACGCCAACTGCCGCTTAAGAAGTAAATTCGGGACTTTAGTGTTTTTACGCGCAGATGCGAAAGTACTCTGTGATTTGGACTCTTAATTACAATCTCGAATAAGCCATTAGCGATGTAATATTGATGATAGTACCTTTTGTGTATTCTATTTTTTATGTTTGTTCGAAAAGTAAATAGCCGATGCGAAAAGTGTACATGAGCAACCCTCTGGTTGGCTTCACTTTACTGATGGTGACGACAATTTGGCGAGCCTGCCAGGATCCAATCTAACCAGTCACTTTGTCTTTACGTGAATGTCGGTATGCTTGTGCTCGTACAACCAGAGTGATGGACTTGGAAAAGTTGGTGATGATGTCTGGGAATTTGGGGCTAAGCAAAGAAGAAATGCTTAAGCTATATGAGCAGGAATCACAGAGACGTAGAGATGAGAGAGCAGCAGCGCGCGAAGCGGCCCGAGAGGCAGAGGAGAGAGCCGTACGTATGGCGGCGTTAGAAAAAAAAAGCGGCGTTGCAAATAGAAAAGGCGGTGCAGGAAAAAGAATTGCTAGAGCTGCGAGTGCGTGCAGCAGAGGCAGATGTACGAGTAGGGAGCGAAGAGAGACCCTCATCGACAGCCCGAGAAGAGGTGCCGAGAGCGACAAAAATATGTCCAAGAAAGTTGATGGCCACGTTTGACGATAAGCGCGATTATCTGGATGCGTATTGCATCGCTTTGAAAGAATAGCCTCGGGGCAAGGATGGGCACAAAGCGAATGGGCGACAGCTCTCAGTCTTTGCTTGGTTGGCGAGGCACTGACAGTGTTTGGAAGGATACCCGCAACGGAGTCGACGGACTATGATAAAGTGAAGGTCACCCTGCTACAGAGGTTCCGGTTAACGCCCGAGGGATTCCGAGAAAGGTTTCCGGGTAGCAAGCCCAATGATTTAAAGACAGGGAAACAATTTGCATCCCGCTTTTCAGGTTATCTCGACCGATGAATTGAGATGTCAGGTACGGAGAAATCGTACGAAGAAATCAAAGCTCTTATGATGAAGGAGCAGTTTTTGTCCTGCTGCCGCCCAAAGTTGGCCATATTCCTAAAGGAGCGGAGGCTTAAGACAGTGGAGGAATTGACGGACTTCTCTGAACAGTTTATGGAAGCACAGGGCCTGAGAAGCTTGGGAAAAGTGAAACAAGAGGCACATAAATTGCTAGGCACCGATACGACGAAGCAGAGAGCGCAGGAAAATACGTACAGACCGGCTCCTAAAGGCTTTATTTGTAACAGAACAGGACACCATATGGCAAATTGTCGGTTTTGAGGAGCAACTGGGAAGGCCCAGCTCGTTTGCCAGAATTGCAACAGAGGAGGTCACACTACCGAAGAATGCAGACTTAGGACCCCAGGCTGCCTGCGTCGTGAGCCCTAGGCAGGTTTGACACGATGAAAGGAAACGAAATGGCGAAGCCAGTGATCGGCTGTGGACTCAGCATGCCAGCGGTAGGCGGAGATATTCGCGAGGAGCGCGTCTCAGTTTTGAGTGACAGCGGAACGAATACCGTCCTGGTAAAAAGAAGTCTCGTAAAGGATGAAGAGCTCACAGGTGAGCAAACACCGGTAACGCTGGTTGACGGTACCGTGAGATGGCTGCCCGAAGCCATCATAACCGTGTCTACACCGTACTATTCAGGAGCAGTGGCGGCGAAGTGCGTGGAAGAGCCCTTGTACGACTTAATTCTTGGAAATATCCCTGGCGTAAGACAGGTAGATGACCCAGATCCGGAATGGAGGGCGACGTACGAAACCGGACAAAATACGCGGAGGTGCGGGCAACCGGAAGAAACGCAACAACGGCCCCCTCAAGAAAACCCAAAGGATTGAAAAAGTAAGGAGACAACAGAGGTTAAGGAGCTGGAAAGAAGCAACTCGCTGGTTTCATCGGCGGTGCAAACTAGAGCGGCCACTGCGAACAGAGAAAAAACGCCGAAGCTCAAGGTGCCTGCGACGGAGGCGCTGAAAGTTGCACCTGCGGAGGCAACACAACAGCAGAATGAAAGAAGCCCACCTAACGACCAGAAAATTGCCTGTATGGAAATCAGCGAAGAGGGAGAGGTCGCGGAAATACCCACCTGCAACTTTGCAAAGAGCATGGGATCGGAGAAAGTAATTATCAGTCCCGAACTGAATGCTAACAAAACATCGCAAGTTAAAGCCCTCCTAGGAAAGTATGAAGAAGTCTTTTCCGATGTGCCCGGCAAGACGACAGTTCTCAGTTGCAAAATACGGCTGACGACCGAACAGCCGGTACACGTCCGGCAGTATCCACTGCCCTTATCGGCTCAAGATGCACTCGAAAGTGAAGTAAAGGAGATGCTCCGAATGGGGATCATAGAGCGTACAGAGTCCGCTTACAACTCACCTTTGGTGGCAGTCAGGAAGGCTGATGGCTCATACCGGATATGTGCGGGCTTTAGGCGCCTAAACGGCATTCTAATTGCAGAGGCGGAGCCCATTCCGAGAACGGATCTTGTTTTCGCGCGAGTGGCACACAGGAAGTTCTTTTCAAAGTTCGACCTGTCCAAAGGGTATTGGCAAATACCAATGGAGGAGGCACCCAAAAACAAAACGGCGTTCTCCTGCGCGAGCGGATTGTTCCAGTTCAGATGCATGCCGTTCGGACTCAAGACAGCGGCAGCGACGTTCACTAAGCTAATGAGGCGGGTTCTTGAAGGAATCGAACACGTGGAGCCCTATATAGATGACATTGTGGTGGCTACAGACACGTGGGAAGAGCACCTGCAGGTCCTCGAGAAATTGTTCCAGAGACTTAGAGTGGCTAACTCGACAGTCAAGCCCACTAAATGCGAAGTCGGCTTCGAGGCAGTCTCGTTTCTCGGCCACAAGATCGGCATGGGTCACATTGCAACAAAAGACGATATCCTAGAAAGGATCCAAGCAGCAGAAATACTTAAAATAATGAAGCAAGTGCAATCGTTTTTGGGTTTAACCGGATATTACCGGGAGTTCATCCTGCGATACGCAGAGGTAGCTCACCCGCTGGTGGCGCTAACCAAGAAAGGAGCCCCGAACACCGTTAAGTGGACAGAAATGGAGGAAGCAGCGTTTCGACAGCTGAAGCAGCGAATGGAAGAGCCACCCGTCTTACTTGCACCGAACATGAGCAAGGAGTTTGTCCTGCGTACGGACGCCTCAGACAACGCTCTAGGAGCTGTACTTATGCAGGAAGAGAAGGTAGTGCTGCATCCAGTTTTCTATGCAAACAAAAAACTGAACCGCTGCGAGAGGAACTACTAGAAATAGGTGCACACTAAGATCGATCTGGCTTGCATGGAAGGATTGTGTCGATTGTGTGCGACGGGTGCCTGCCATACAATAAGAAAAAGGGGGAAAAGCCAGTAGTGCTCTGAGGGGCGGTATTGTAGGCGTAGGTGACGAAGGGCAGAATTGCATCCCAATTAGTGTGATCGGCGGCGACGTACTACCTGGAGATCATGTCGCCGAGCGTGCGGTTAAAGCGTTCTGTGAGGCCATTCGTCTGCTAGTGTAAGCAGTAGTTTTGCGGTGAACAACGTTGCACCCTTTGAGAATGGCTTCGACGAGTTCCGACAAGAAGACACGGCCTCAATCACTGAGCAGCTCCTGGGGTGGACCGTGACGCAGCATGAATCGATGCAGCAGGAAGGATGCAACATCGCGCGCTGTAGTCGCTGGGAGGGCGGCAGTTTCGGCGTATCACGTGAGGTGGTCAACAGTGACGATGTCCCAGCGGTCACCAGCAGACTTTAGAGGAAGTGGCCTATACAAATTGATGCCAACGCGCCCAAACGGCCGGTCAGGGCAAGGTAGAGGTGGCAGGCCTGCCGGCGACAGGTGCATTGAAGATTTGCGGCGCTGACAATCGATGCAGGAGCGAACGAACTTCTGCACGTAGCGGTACATCCATCGCCAAAAGTACCGTTGGCGAATGCGGTGGTAAGTTTTCGATACCCCAGAGTGCGCACACTGCGGATCGGAGTGGAATGACTCGCATATGTCAGAACGCAGACTGCGGGGTATTACTGGTAGCAGAGCCGTAACCAGGAATTTTTTTCCGGGGGGTACTTTTGTGTGGAACGGCTAACTTTGGCAACTGGTGGTCGCTGTGAGGGCGTGCAAGTATTTTAGTGTCACCCGAACAGTTAACGCATGAAAAAATTTCGGGGTGTGTCAGAACCCCCCTAACCCCCTCCCCCCTTAGTTACGGCCCTGACTAGTAGCCACTGGCGGCCGTCGCCGTTGTAATTGCGTCGGTGGAGAAGGTCGTCGCGAACGGCGAAATGGTGGCCTTGACGACGCAACGCGTAAGTAGATGGTGTTGCCGATGGATCCGTCAGGAAGTCTATCAGTGAGGCAATCCGTTTATCCTTGCGCTGTTCGGTAGCGATGGTGTGAATGTCGAAGGAAGAGATGGCAAGGTGAGACACTGAGCTGTGGGCATTGTCGACGCACTCACACTCGTCGAGGAAGCAATAGAATGCACAGGAAGCAATAGAATGCGTGGAAGACTACCTCATCGGCACGGGACTCACCTGGCCTGGCAAAAAATCCGATTTGCTTTTATATAGACCGGCCAGAAAGGGGCGTCCACCCAAGGGCTACGACCCCTCGGAAAAAGATGAAATCAAATTAGCAGCATCAAACGGCTCACCCATCTCGACGGTAAACAAGATACGGGTTCTGGGGATGATGATGGAGCACAACGGCGGCAATGGCGAATCACTGCGCAGGATAACGGCAAAAGTTACCAGCACGATGCAACTCATCCGACGCATCGCGAACACAACACGCTTGTATGTACGAAGGCAGCGTCATACGACTCATGCAAGCCTTTGTCACAAGGATGGCTTGGTGGGCTAGTTGGTATTGCATCTTGAAGGCTACAGCGGACAAAGACGGGGACAACAGAAGAAAGCACAAGACGAAGCGCCGAACTGCAACTGATACTTTATTCTCTGATATTTTATTCTCTACTTTATTCTCTGAAACTTTATCTCGTGTTGGTGCTGTGCCTAATATCGCTTTCATTGGCTTGAAGTGTGCATATAAGGTTCCTGCTTCAGAGAATAAAGTATCAGTTGCAGTTCGGCGCTTCGTTTTGTGCTTTCTTCTGTTGTCCCCGTCTTTGTGCGCTGTAGCCTAGGAGAAGCGTTTGTCATTTCACAAATAACGTACACAGCACCGTTTCCCAAATGGACGGTTACGGAAAAAGACAAGGTTAACGCTCTCATACGCAAGACGTACAAATTTCAGTTGGGACTTGCGCATGGAGTTAGCACCAGCAAACTCCTAGAACTAGGCTTGCATAACACGCTCGAGGAACTCGTAGAGGTGCTACAAATGTCCCAGCTCGAGCGCCTACCGAATACCCGCCCGGGCCGACACGTACTTGAAAAAATCTCACCATCTCCCCGTAATGGGAACCCTGAGTAGTCTTCATCACTGAGTAGTCTTCATCACTTATTGTCTTCATCACTGTTCTGGTCCTTCCATTCGAGGTTCCCCTGATGTTGTTACTCGTCATATATGACTTTAAGCTCAGGGGAACGTTTCTGCTTGAGTATAACGGCCTTGTGGTCTGTAAAGTATAAATTAATGGCTCTTGCTACAAAGGTTGTAGCTTGAAGTTTGAGAATGCGATCTCAACGCGCCCGTTTCGCTTCGGCTTCGCAAGCCCACCGCTCCGGATCGGCTGGGGCACTGGCTATGCCGACGCGACGCCGGGGGTACAGGTCTCGTTCATAAGCTGCTTCGCATCTAAGCGTACCTTGCATGATTTATGGCGTAGTGGGTACCTTGCATGAATAACGATTATTTATGGCGTAGTGGGTACCTTGCATGATTTATACTAGAGCACGCGCCGCAGTGGAGCGAGTGCTATACCGCACGTCCACATGTTAGGCAAACATTCCTTTCTGCACACCATGCGCGAGCTCTCCTCTCGTGCCAACACTTCGTTCTCTTCTTTCTTCCATATATCTAGTGGCACCGTTCACTCAGGCAAACATTCCTTTCTGCACACCATGCGCAAGTTCTCCTCTCGTGCCATAGTGGCAAGCGGGGCGCTCCCAGTACTAGTGCACTGATGATTAAGGGAACGATGATTGAGGAGCTGGCTCGGAGATAATCGGGTTTTGCCTGCGTTATTATCATCATCAATGCTCTCGAAGAACAAGAGGAAGAACACTTCTCTTTCGCACAAGCGTGCGCATGCTACAGTTGGCTATGCTGTATGTAGCGCACTGGTACAACCCGCCGGGGGGGGGGGGGGGGGGGGGGGGGGAGCAGACCTCATTCATAAGCTGCTTCGCATCTAAAACTCGGCATAACGTACCATACACGGCATCAAGGTCGAAATTCGAAGAGCGGCACGCGAGCAAGTATATGTTCCCCCATCGCCTCGCAATATGCACCCTCAACAGCAAACGGGACAGCGTAAAGCTAGGGCACAAAGCATGAACCGAAGCTACTCTAACGACAAGGAAGCGGTTTTCACCGATGCAGCCCGTTATCCAGACAGGATGAGTTTCGTGGCGGCACCCCGGACTCTAATCTTACTTATTTGACAATAAAGGTAACGTTCTTTGTGTTCAACTGCAAGCTACGTATCTTCAAAAACAACGAACATCTTAAAGTTCGCGGTTCATTCTCAAGCTAACTCCAACTCTCCATCAGCAATCTTAATATTAGTATGGTTTTCAAGAAATTGATCTCGTACAAAAACGTTTAGGTGTGAAATAGACTTCAAATATTCCTGAAAAAAATTCTGAAATGAGAGAAAATATGAGATTTGTTGCATATTTGACCGCAATTTCCGTGCTGATGCGTTCCAAGTAAAAATCCTTGTAATGCGGCGTTCGATATAACACTTCATTCTTAAGTAATGAACAAAGTCTAATCAGATCACTTTTTGTTTGAAGAAAGAAAATTTTTGAATGTGGCCCTCCGAACGCGCTCTGCATTTTTTGTTGCCACTTCGCCGCAAAGCACGTGGTCGCCTTTGCAGCTGACACTCGTTACTGTCGGTGGCAAGATGCGAGATGTATGTCAACGGCTCGCGAGCACTCGAAAATCTTGTCGCCTTTGAAGTGACCGCGTACTCGCAAGCAGAGCAACCAAGCAAAGGACGTTTATTAGAAGTAACGTGTGTAATATGTAGCACAGAGCAGGGAAGAGCGGAAGCGAAGAAGTCGATACAGCAGGCTTACGTTGATACACGGCTACGGAGCCGCGTAACGAACTGACTAACAGCGGTCATAATTTGACCGGATTTCCCGCTTGCACGCGTGTACTCTAGCAGAGATTTGAGTGACAATGTACAGCCAAATACAGCGGTGAGTAAAGTGGCGCTTGCCCAATAGGGGATATTCATAATGCTTGGGGCTCCGGCAACACTGGGCGCGTCCGTCATTTTTTTGTTGGGTGCCGTCACGGAATCGTCTGCTAGCGTCTCCATAACGAGAGGCCACGGAGAGGCTGAGCCGCAGTCGTTGCCGAAGCTTTCGGACCAAGAAAATGCACCTGATTCTTCAGTCATCCGGCGCCGAACGGTCAGCCGACCTCACTGTGCTGCCACACATTGACTAGAACTCAATATCGGAGCTCTGCGGGCTTAAAAACTCTTCCGGACGGCAGCTGCAACAGGCGCACCGCTTCGCAAAGCCTCTAGTGCTTTCTCTAGTGGCGTGCGCTTCCGATCTGAGGTAGTTCAAGAAAAGTGTTCGTTGTACACTCTAAGAAAAAAGAGAGTTAAAAGAGGGTCATGGAACCGTGACTCTCTTCGGGTGTCCATCTGACCCTTTTTAGAAGGTGCAGGCAGAGAAAAAGAGTTCGCATTTGGGAAGGAGTCACTGGACCCTCCTGCCCTCCTGAAGCGCGTTTCGATTGGCTTCCGTCATGAAAGAGCCGCCGTATTCGCAATGCCCATAGACTGTCGCGCCACCGAGCGGAATTCAGGAGCGTCCTCTCGAGGAGGGTTAGTAGACGACAAAATGGCGGCACTATGCAGTCGCTCCCTTGTTCGGCTGTGCTAGCCTCAGTGTTAACGCGTTGGCAAGAAAGGAACACTACGACTTTGCATGTTCCCTTCATCAGTGAACAAACCGGGCCCTCCGTGACACGAGAAATCTGATTCGTTCTTGCGAGACGCGAAGTTTTCGTGAAATACGTGGCAACTCGCGCTTTCAATGCTAGCCCACAGTGTACTCATACTATCAGCTTCGCGAGGCTTTCTGTAGCCACGTAGGTATGTTAAATGTTATCGTCTGACATATTCAGTGAAGCTCACCTGTTTTACTTGCATATATAATTGGTCAGTGTTTCTTGTTGTGCATGAGTCCCATAACACTGTACGGGGAGGGAGGTCGCGCGGGCTCGCGATGTGCTCATGTATAACTGAGCGATCTCAAGTTGGCGATACATTAAAATAGGGCCTCTATCCTTTGTCAGCAAACCGCTGTTACGAATCGTGCGAGCGACGTTTCAGTCATTCGAGGATTGTGTGATTAGAGGAAGAATAAGACACCTAATTTCTGCAGCCCTATTGGCCTCGAGGAGTTACGGAGTCGCCCTCTGTCGGACGCGCCTCGATTGCGTGCTAGGCAGGATACCGCCGGCGCGCTCCCCATAGGTTTTGCTGTCGGCGCTCAACAAAAACACCCCGCCGAAGCCCTCCAGGGCATTTCTGTAAGTACTTTCGAAATGAACTGTGTTCTTTACTGTCAAAATAATCATTTTCGACGAACTGAAAGCACAAGATAGTCTACAGTCGCTGTCTCTTTGCAGAAAACCGAGCACCCGCGTCACTCTGTCACGCGTTGGAGACCCCTGAACCGGCTTCTTGCGTGAAAGGTAGTCACTCGCTGAGTGCAACTGTGAAATATCTCGTTAGAGTAGACTGCCTGTATAACCAAACGGAGCATAACAGAAAGAAGCCTCAAGCGAGCGATCGCACGGGTTCGCGACGACTGACGGTGCCTCTGCATATATGAGCGTCTGCATGTGTGTTCGTACTGATGGTTTCGCTTTTGCTACGAGCGCGTTTTGGCACAGCGCTGTGAACTTTAGGCCGCAAAATATGAGAATTTGTGAGTAAACGAACACTACTGTTGCGCGGACCGCTTTCAGAGCAGTTTAAAAACAATTTCCTTACAACTGCGGCTTCGGTGCGCATGGCAACTTCGTGATCTGCCGTCCCGACGATTCAGTGTTTTTTTTTTTCTTTTTCAGTCTAAATTCGGGTACGTTTCAATGTAATTTGACAAGTTGTCTCGTACTGCGTATTGATCGGTCTTCTCAGCGGGCAAATGCCGCTGCTTCTGTTTCTTTATTCAGCGCATTCGTTTCGTTTGGTGCTCACACAAAACGTGAGCAAACGCGACGCCTTTTTTTAATGCTCCTTAATTATCGTTCCGTTTGCATTCCAGTGAACTTGCCGCTCTCTGTCATCAACAAATTCATAGACCAAAGCTTCACCACTTCGAGATTGCTGGTGGAAGAAGAAACAGTCTACGAGACCGAGCATGTATAGTAGCATGCGACGCCAAGGAAAAGAAAGAAAATACAGTAACGTTTGCCGGACTTATTCTGCAAACGTCGGCTGTGAACTAGGACCCACATGAACTTGAAATAGCGGTGAATAAAATAGAAGGTATTGCAACAACCAGCAGCCGCAAAACAGGATAGTAATTATTTGGTGTGTACCCGAGCAATTTTGGCAGCAGTGTCGTGTCTAACGCCAACAGGGTGGCACCTTTCCCACGTAAATAAATGAGGCTCCAAGAAAATACATGGGGTTGGCCGGTGGGCTGATCACGGAGGCAATGCAAAATTTATGTAGCCTATGAAGCAATGCATGCCTCATCAAATGGGAAGGTCGCCCGTCGGCGTCCCGCGTCGGCGGCGTCAACACGAGTGATGCAAAAAATAATCGTCACGTGATGGTGTCACCATATGACGTCATCATGACGCCACACATCGGCAATATATGTAGCGTCATTATGACGTCACATAATGTGACGCCACATGATGACGCATTCACACGTCTTGGTCGCTTTGCATTGCCTCCGTGATTGGTCACGGAGGCCGTGCAAAACCGCGTTAGGTGCAGAACGCTTTTGCAGGGGGGCGCGGGAGAATCAGTACATCGACTGAATGGCTTTCGCCTTCTAGTCATCTTTGGCGAATGCATAAGGGACCCTGTGCGTTTTTTAATTTAACGTATCTAAACAATGACTTGCGCATCTGCAGCCGATTTTGTGGACGCTGAGCACGGGGCCTACGATCAAGAGGTCGCATTGGAGGGTTCTGAGATGGCATCGCACGTGGGAAAAGGTAGCGCTTTTACCATCGTGTGGCAGATAAGCATCATTTGCCGGCGGGAAGCGCGCGCGAGCCATCGTCTCAGTGCGCACTGTCTGCTACTCACCGAACATCGCAGGCCCGACGCAGTTACAAAAGTCTTCGTCGCGGAAGTTCTTGTTGCACACAAGACTCGTAGCGGATGGCTACTTGCCGGTTCTTAGCTTTACAACACATGCTTCACGCTGTTTCATGTCCCGCGGTTACCGGTGCAGGCTGACACTGGGCTCCGTTGCGTAAACGCGGCACTGCGGCACCGAGCGGTAGAGCCCCATGTTCGTCGCCTTCGGAGGCAGCCACTCTATTACAATGGTTTCAATTGGGTAGAAAATGAGAGAAAACTTCCGAATTTGAACAGACCGCAGCGCATGTGGGACTTGAAACTCGTTTTCAAAGCACGCGGCAGTGCGCCACAAGCAGCCGACGCGGCCGCTGAGACCACGTGATCCTGCCAAGCACGTCACGCCGACGGTGGCGCCGGCGTTTCCAGTGGTGGGCCTCGAGGCGCGGCGCAGTGTCTAATCATGGCCTCCGAGATGGCGGACGCGCGGCGGGTTTTTCTCCGGCCGTCCCAATCGCACGGAGAGAGCGTATTTCCCGAGGTGGGCGTGGCGCGCTCTTTTCTCCGCACCGCGGCGCTCTTTCTTGGGATCGGAAACGCTGCCGCGCTGTTGGCGCAGCTTGCATGTGGCGAGGAAAAAATGGTTTTGCGCTTTTATTAACCTCGCGCTGATTTGGAAATGTCTGGTCAAGGCACGGAGAAAGAAGTATTTGAGGAGGAGAATCTCTCGGCCGCGGCAGCTCGCGAGGGCGGCGCGATAGCGTCACGGCGGAATGCGGTTACGCCGAAGCACGACAGATGACGCTTTCGGCCTGTTGCCATCTTTTACATGCTCTTCTATGGACGCGACGCATAAAAATCGTGATAGCGCCTCGTACATTGTAAAATTTTGAAGATTTCTGTCTGTAACATCAATCGGTAGATATGACAGACATTTTAGCTGCAGTTCCTAATCGATACTGCCAGAATTATAGGCCGTACAGCGCTTGGAACGAACGGCTAGTAGTGGCCCCTGAGCAGACGACGTCTGCCGCCGCATGCACGCGCTCCTCGCTCCTCGCTCGCATGTTGTGCGCGCGCATGCGTAGGTGGCCTTGGGACGGAAAGTTCCCTTCGCTTTTGCTTGTTTCTTTCGCTTTAGCGCTCTCAGTGGCTTCCGCGCGTTGCGCCGGCGGCACGAACTCCTCGATGTTTGCGCGCGCTTTTCACGCCGCGACAAAGGAGAGTGCTTTGCAGATTTCGACCGGTGCTTCTTCAGGATGGGGCGGAATTGTGTCGTGCCGAACTACAGCAGTGGTTACGCGTCCTGCAAGGAGAAGGTAATTACCTTCGAAGTTTCTAGTGACCCAGTGAGGTTGGAAGCGTGGGCTCGCGCCATACCAAGAAAAGACCGACAGCTGACGCCTCGTGACTACGTTTGCGAGAAGCACTTCTCGGACAGTGACATAGACAGGCGGCGCTGTTATGGCGAACTTGGTGGCGAAGTTCTCCGTGACAAACCGAAACGGCCAGTGTTGTTACGAGACGCCGTGCCTTCAATCTTTCCGCGCGCTGTTCCGGATACTTGTCTGCTGTTCTCAAAAAAAGACAATGTGAAATTTCTACCACCTGGGGTTTTGTAACGTGCACCTAAGTGTAAGCACACGGGCCTTTAGCATTTCGCCTCCATCTAAATGCGGCCGCCGCAACAACCTAATTCTGAAGTGATGGCATACAGGGTAAGTCCCATCATTCGTTGAAATAAATATACCTAACTCATAGAGTGCACGCCATCAAAAATTATAGATTTCACGTTGTACAAAAGATATCACGGTGATAATTTTCCTGCATGTGACGCCATTTTTCTCGTTAATTTACCGAAAAAACTTGGAGTGCGCTTGAGCTTCGCCTTTAAGAGTAGAAAGTGATAGCGTAATCGGGCCCCGTGCGCATCGCCTTCTCAGTTGCTAGCCTCACCGACACGGACGCCGACACCGGTATTTCTGCGAAACGGGCTCTTTAACGCTGTCGCGTTATAATATGGAGCCGGCGAGGACGCACAAAAACACATCCATTCGGGCGTGAAGCGCGAACGGCGTATCGGCGACGAATGGCCTTGAACCGACGAGCTTCGTTGGAGAGCGCGGTGAGAGGGACGCGCGCATTTTTCCTTCTCCGCTAGCGGACGCTCACGACAGAGGGCGCGTGAGCGCTGTGCCCGATTTCGTGACTTTATTAGGGCGCCCGAGCGAGCGCAGTTTCGCCTCCTCAAGAATTCTTGCTCCGTGGGTCAAGGTGTACGAGAGGCCAAGTAAATGCCGGGGCCTATCGATTCTCAAATGGGCTTTTTTTTTTTGCTGTAGATTTACGCCGCCTTTATTAGAGCACTTAGAAAAACGATGCCTCTGCAAGAGATCCGCATGTGCTAGAAACCTACTATACTTCGAAATTTTCGGGCTGTATAGTATGGGCACGCTAGCGAAGGAGAAGAAAAATATGGTTGATCCCTCCGTCATAGGAATCGGAATAACACGAAAGTAAAGCGTGCCCTTACAGAAGTAACTGATGCTTACTGTACATTGATATAAGAGAGTTTGCACAATGTATATTGATGTCTGGCAGCTAATGGCACCGTTTAACGTGTATGCACCCACTTTTGATGAATTGATGGTACATCTCCATCCCGACGACTAACGTCCATGCTAAATGATTAAACAAACCCTTGTGGCAGCTGTAGTAGTTAACGGTGAAAGCGTAATCACAGAACGAGGTATGATAGCCAGAAAGTGTCGCATATTGGACGCAGAACTTGGTCGCCATCCCGCGGCATGTTAAAATGTGATTGAACACCGCGGCCGGACTAGAGGGAAACCCAAACCACGTCGTGCCGCCTCGGTAGCCCGGCCTCGATTTTTCTCGGGGCGAGCGCGTCAGCGTGGAACGCGGTGTTACAGCCAGGTGAGACAGGCGCGCGTCGCAGAACTACTTTTGGTTTGTATTAGCGTGATGCTATGAGCGAGGCCGACGCTTTTACTACGCCTGGGCAAAGGTAGCCACCTCGCAGTGTGTTAAGACATTTACAAAAATGAACTTCTATTGAAAACGCGCCGAACGGGACGGACGCGAAACGCGTTGCAGGTGCTAGTCGCGGAGGCCGCAGCAATGACGAATAACTTTACCTTACCACTCCCGGAGGTCAACACCACCCAGCTGACCGGCAGAGTGGTAGATATAAAAGGCGCGTTTGTAAAGCCTCCAGAGTCTGTGACCGTGGCGCAGTGGATAGCGTGCCCGGCATCTGTTGTTGAGGGCCGAGCGGTCGTGGGTTCGATGCCCGTTGACGGTACCCTTTTTTCTTTGCCGATCTGATGTTATATTTTCGACGTCTTTCCGTGACGGAAATGCGTCACTGAAGTCTTGGTGGACCCGGCATAAAACACTTTCTGTGTTAAAAAAAAGAACCATGATGAGTCTGGGCGTGAGTGACGCCCGGGGCGCTCGCGATCGCCCTGCCGCTAAAGACCGATCAGTACGTGCCGGGCCTCCGTAAATTAACGCGTTTTTCTTGTCGCCTATGTGTTCTCTGAGGGCTTGGCCGACCACTGGCCCCGAGCCCACAGTAGATATTTTGATAATGTTGTAGCTAGATTTAAGGCCTGCGACGGAAGCAGTCCGTTTGGAAGCAGTATCGCAAAAAGCAGGTATCGTGCTTGCTTCCTTTGTGCATTTTTTCCTTCGGTGTAAACATATAGCGAAATGAAAACACACGTACAGCAGCACTCAAATTTTCCATTAGGGACACTTTGTTTATATTTCCTTTATTAACAACTTGCACTTGCAGGCACTTCCTTCTATACGGAATGCTTTACAGGCATCCCAAGCTTCTTTTGCTATTCGACTTGCAGAAGGGTAACGCAGCAGTATGCCATATTCCTGAAATTAAAGAGAGACACAGGACCTCACAGCATTTTCTCTATGACACTGCAACAACACAACAACAACAAAAAAGACAGCACTGACAGAATGTCAGTTATAGCCTAAGTAGTCTGCAACTTCAATTAATAAATCACTGCTATTGAATCGAACATTCATTTCCACTTCCACGCCAAAATTTTGTCTTCTTTACGCAGAACGCCAGCGAACACAAGCACGCAAGATAAAAAACCGCGCAAACGCCGCAGCATGAGCGCGTTACAAGAAATAAGGTCGAGCGCACGCTAGAGCGGAACGCTAACTGAGCCGACCAACTCGGCATCAGCAATCGTCATGCTCTCTCCTCGCGATGTCGCCGGCGCCAGCAAGTCTGGCGCGACAGCCACGCTCGCATAGCGCACAATGCCTCGCACTCGCCCACGAGGCTTCCCCAGTTTCCCTTTCCAACTACGTACCTCCCGTCGCGCCGCAGGAGGTTGCAGGCGGTCGCCATACGTCTAGACCGTGGTCTAGACTGAAAGTCGCCGGTTCTGCGACGACCACGGACTGGTTACAGGCGCGTTTTGTTCATTTATGATCGATTGATTGATTGGATGCAGTCGAGAGCACAGTAAAATGACACGATGCTGATATTGCCATTGTGCTACCAAAATGTAAGCAAATCCGGATGGCGAAAAAGGAGGCGATAACAACTCGGGCACTTTCACTGTGAACGATGTGTGGAGTAAATGTAGGTCGGCTAATCGAAGCCTTCAACAATATTCCGGCAAAATTACTTATCATCTTACTTCAGTGTCATCCCCAGGGCACTCAGTTATCTAGAGCGTAACCGTGCTTCGGTTGACCAATTCATAAATATCCGTACGCGATCAAATAGTAAAACGATGTGTCACGATAGGAGGACAATATGATTCAACGACGAAAATTTGCCCAGTTTTCACCCATACACGTCTCCAGAAAGGAAGAATGCTAGAACGCCCCTGTATATTTCTCAGATCAAGGTATTTCGCGCCGAGACAAAACGGACCGTAATGAAAAAAAAAGGTAACACTACCACAGACGAATTGATACCTCCTTACAATAATTTATATCAGGAAAATTCAGCAGTTGCCGTGGTTTTCTCCGTAAATTGGACCAAAATAAATGCAGTAACAGAAAAAATACTTGCCTTCAGTGCATCCAGAAGATCTGGCGGCAATGCTTGCTCGTACGCAGAAAAAAAAAACATACGCACGCTGCAATCCCGCGCGCTCTGCTTTCTGCCGCGGTCTCCGCTGCCGCAGGAATCCCAAGTGAGTGCGCCATCCCGCGGTAGCCGGGCGCGCGACGCGACGTCGTTTTATTTGCTGGGGAGCGCGGCGATTGGGACGGCCGGAGAGAAACCCGCCGCTGCGCCCGTTATCTCGGAGGCCATGGTCTAATCATTCGAGGACGCGTCTGCTCGACGCCTTTCGTGGAGCGAACGCTCTCCATCCACGCCGTCCTTCGCGCAGCGGTGGCATGGGTTTCCAAGCCACCGCTGCGCCGCTTGTTTTTGTACGTTTGTTGATAGGTGGCAGCACACTGCAAGCAATTTGCTTGTTGACCGGTCTGAGAGCAAAACGTTCTCCGCGCCCAGACGTTTGTCTAATTGTAAACGTGGTGACGTGGAGTGGTCGAAGTCGTTCGGCGGAGGAAATTCTTCAGATTGCTTTCAGCAGTGATGTAGAAAGAAACTATCTTGACGACGAGGATTTTTCACTGGACGTAGAAGACTGTGAAAGCACCGAGAGTGACAGCGACGATGAACCACCAGCTGCTAATTCACGAGGAGCGAGTTGCGCTTCACGTCACCTCGAGCGTTAATGTTCTTTCACGCTCGTAAGTCACTTTGATTGTATTTAATGTATAATATCCTTGAGCGAGATCAAAATAAAAGCATAGTTCCTCTGGTGCATTGCATGTATCGCAATTATTGTGGATATTATGCAGCGCCGCATGCCGCCAACACGCTCGAGCTCGACCAACGAAGCGAAATGGTTAGAGCGATGGAACGTGCAGTCACGGCCACAATCCACGCCTCTCGGCGAACTTCTTCGACGTCGCAAAAAGCATACGTGTTTATTCTTTTCGATATTCATGTTTCGATCGTGCTGATCGAACCTGCAACATGCGAGAGAAGTACACACGGCTAGTGTCTCAGCATGGCTGTGACACAAGCGCTACTGGATGACATGTTAAATGCTTGTGTTCCGTTGAAGACGTAACTCCGCGTTTTCGACTGCGCAAGTAATGACGACGGGGTATTATCACAGAACACTTTTATGTTTGCAAGCCATCATCACGCGCAGCAGCGATGGCGCTACTCGCTGGCGGCCTACTAGTGTGGCAAATACGTCAGGCAGGCTTGGTAAGTACTACCTCGGAGTGCCGTTCAGCTCATACGCCAATTCTAGTTCATACAGGTTTATGTAGCACGCACAGATTTCGCAAAGCATCGTTATGCACGGTAACGGAGCTGAAATATAATCTTTCACTTCGCAGCAAATAATTAGGTGGCGAGTACTTAGCACTTTCCATGGTTTGAGAAAGTATTTTAGTCTCATATCCATTTCAGCGCAGCTCATGACTTCATCCGGTGAAAGTGGCACGGTCCGTACGTCCGCACGTCCTATCTGTTTCTATGCTAACAAACGGGTTGACCCTCCTCCTGGCGCCATATTGAAAAGCACGGCGCGCCACCTATAGTTCGTGGGCATTGCGCGCTTGCCCTTTGGCGCCGTTGTGGCGCGTTGCTCGCCGACGGAGACGTGGTTGGCGCCGGGGTGGTGCGCCGCTTCTGCCTTCTCTCTCAGTTGTCTCAGTCAGTCTCAGTCTCCTCGTCTATTGGAATGCGTTGCGTGGTTGTGTTGACAGCGCGGGTTGCGTGTCTTGAAGTTTCATCAGTTTCATGTTCATGCGCGTCTTCGGTGGTGTTGACGCCGGCTCGGTGCACGAAGTGACGCTTGGAGGGTGGAATATTCATGAAGCTGCGGATAAGGACAACGGGCGCCAGTTAACGGTGAGTGTACTGCTTTCGTAGGCATGAATTATACAGCTTTAGCTGGGCGTCTGCAGCAGTTCTGCGGAAGTTAGCTGCCAGCCATTTCCAACAGCAGCCTGTGTCAGCGGGGCTGTTGCGGATGGCTAACTATAGCTGTCAGTTAACGAGTTGCCACCACCGTTATCCGCGTTGCTGTACAAGCTCCCATAAAGTGAGCGATGCAAACAATAATCGAGGGTCATTTCTTGCTGATCGCACGTTGTGTCTGCACTACTGAAGGTGCAAGATGTCGTTTTGAGATGCACTTTAGTCTACTTCATAATAACATTTCCATCGAGCTTGAGTGTGCTGCGTGCTTCCGCGCGTGGGAACGTGAAAAAAAAAGAAAGCCTGTGTACAGAACGCTCACACGCACTATATATAATGGTTTTTGTTGGCTTAAGACGGTAGTTTTGAGGTGCAGATATAGTACGGGGCTTCCAGAACGTACGCGGTAGTCATTCAAGTTGGAAACGCCTCGCCGGTAAGGCGAAAAGCTAGAGACTTTCGACGGCGCCCGTTGTTGCGGCCGCCGCCGTGCACTTCTTTCCTTCGTTACTGTTTGCTGTTTTCATGGTTTGCCAACATCTGCGATGACGCTATAACAGAATCAAGTGAGTTGTACGTGATTGTGGGAGTTGTGTGTGCTAATTCTAGCTTATGACATGTCTGATCTCGACGTAGACGGCGTCCGCACGTGCTGGGGTCGTTCGGGCCATCGTACTCGCATGTGTTTATCTGAGTATGGGTTACGTTTGTAAAACATGCGGTCAGTTACCGCTCACGGCGTGCCCCTGACTGCCAGAGGATGTGCTTCGGTGTCGGGGTAAGCCGGCGCAAAACCGTGTTTATTCTGAAACCCAATTTTGAAGCGATTTCTCAGAAAAGAAGTGCTTTCATTCGTGTATAGCCAGTGCGTATTGCGACACGTGGTTCCCGCTGCCTTTTACGTGAACATGGTTTTCGTTGCGAAATTTCAACTAAACACTCGTGGCGGATGTGTGTACAATAACGGTGTTGAACAAAGGGTGGTTTTAAATACAAATGATCAATGTGTGTGTTTTGGTTATTCCCAGAATCCGGATTACTTATCCCGCCTCTTCACTCAGTTGACAGCCACACTCGGGGACAACGAAGGTGCCGCTCTGGTCTGGCGCCTCACCGCTCGTGATGGGAAAATCAACAGCAGCGTTCGCCTGTCAACGAGGCAGTCGGTCCTACATTTCTTTTGGTTGGACAAGACGACGTAGGAATAGAGGTGAGTGGAACCCCACCAAAGGAGCCTAAACCAATTTGTTTGTTGTTTAAAAGAGGCTCACATCATCTTGTGCTGCAAGTTTGTCGCCAAGTGACGTGTTACAAAATGTACTATTTGCAGGTTGTGTTTTACACGATAACGGCAAAATACTTGGTTCCTTACCATACGTGTTTGCATTTGTGTTTTGTTGTGAGCCTTCATTGCGTCTATGTGAACCACTTATTTTGTAGGTTTCACAAACCTTTACTGCAACTTCATTTTCTCATCAAATCACGTTCTGCTTTTCAGATACCGTTTTTCATGGTGCTCACGCTGAACAGGAGCGACAACCTAGCAAGCCACAAGTCTGATGCCTCCAGCCGTCACCACTTTTTGATTTATTCTTAATCATAAGGAATACGGGGAGGGGGGGGAGGGAGGAGGATAAGCGTTGCCACGAAACGAAGTATCTAGATCAACGGATGATAACGGCGCTAGCTTATCCTCCTCCCCCCTCCCCGTGCAAGGGAAACAGTGTCGTCACGGAGGGTGTTTCCGCAGTGAATGGCAGACGCGCTTTTTGGTGCATAGGTTTCGGTATCGCCAGCAAAATGAGCCAGATTTCATCGCTCCGCGGTGATTACCAGTGGCCGCCTTTCAGAAATTTCAAAGCGGCTATAGGCTATTTTCAGGACGGGCTTCCATTCGCCCATTTGACTCGACCACTTAGTTCCACTGGTTAAAAAGTTAATTTTCTTAATTTCTATAATTACTGCAGTAATTAATGTTTGTACGCATCTCAAAATGCCCTCTCCCACAGTAAAGGTAACGCCGCAGGTAGCACGCAGACACCTCCTTTCTGTGATTTTTAAAAAAATACTGGACACATTTCTTGAAACACCCTGTATATAACCAGTTCTTTACGGTTGGGTAACGCTGCCAATGGCAACGTGGGTATTACCAACACCAGAAGCGGTAAGCTGATATGTAGTGCTTATACGTGTCCCTAGAACGCACGCACATTTCACGAACCCGTGTGCATGTGTGGAAGAAGTTCGTGACAGGCATTGAACAAGGGCATCATAACCCTGATCAGTGAGCACCAGCAGCTGGTCATGACTTGTTATAGGATCCTGTCGTGATCTTGGTCACGAGGGGTCCATGTGTAGTGAAGTATGTGGTATAGTAGACCTGTTGGAATTCGTGCATGCCTCGGTCATTTCGTCGACAAGTTTTCTCTCGATATAGCCGGCGACATGTCGGAACCTGAAGTCACCTTTCGCGTTGGTGAGGTATAGGCCGTCGAGGCTTGTATGCCTGGATAGGCCCTTTAATGAAGCAAAGATCTTAGGAGCCTGGTCGCGCAGCACATCAGCCCAGAAAGCCATACGAGCCCCCCTGCGGTACTTGAAAAGAACCTTAAATTATTGAGCGACCGCCTGTGAAACTCGGCACTGTGTGTGTGATGTGACATGTGTCTATCCTTCTCTCTCTCTTTTACTCCTCTATTCCCCCTCCCATTGTGTAGGGTAGCAAACTGGACGCATTGTCTAGTTAACCTCCCTGCCTTTCCTACAGTCCTCTCTCTCTCAACATCAGTGGATGGTGCCTGGGTGTATGTGGCCTACGTAAGCCTAGTCTACAAAGCGGCTGTCAATCAATCTGGCATCATGCTCTGTCAGCATGAGGACATTTCCCAGCCTCGTAAGAAATGAAGAGGACACTGCGTCGTTCTGGCGGACGAAGTGCACTTTACTGTGCGGTGATGTGGATGTCATAGGTAACTTTCGTTTATATATTCCTGCGGGGTCGAGCAATGCTCCAATATCTTGCTGAAAAATAGGAATACAAACGTAATATTTACTAGACTGCTATAAAAGCGGAGCCGAGACTGGAACCACAGACGTCAATCTGATATGACGCCTGTATCGTAGGAGTACACATCGTAGGAGTGTCTTGTAGTGTTTATTGCTTTCTTGTAAAATTAGACAGCAAGCACCACAACCACAATTGACGGTTCACCGATATTACGCCTTCGTGGGTTGTTTTTCCAAAGCAGTTTATAGACCTGATGTGCCTCAGTGGTAGAATACCTCATTGCCATGCAGAATGCTTGGGTTCGATTCCTGCTGGGATCCTAATTTTCATTCTTTCCATCCGTCGAGTCAACGCTGACGATGTTGGTTTTCCTTAACGCTGCAGCATTTAAGTTACCAATGTCTGTTGTCGCCGTTCCTGGGTAGATATAAACTGTCAATCACTAGTGGCGCATTCCCGTACACCGTGGCCCGTGGTAAACGGGTATGTGCCGCACATGACTAGTGGATGTTCATAATGATTTTAAGGCGCAAAGCAGGACAAACACAAGAAAGGACACGGGTGTTTGTCCTGCTTTGCGCCTTAAAATCATTATGAACGTTCACCAACTTGCCCAACAAAAAGTTCTCCTAAATGACTAGTGGAAAGGGTTTGACGACGTACGCGACAGGATTTTCACGTTATTCATGTCATGACCCGACAATCATATTCGTCAAAACCTCTTACCTTCCCATTCCAATTTTGGTCTACAAGTTAAGGAGGCCATCATGAGAGCACCCAGACGTAGGCGGCTTGATAGGTAGATATATAGAAACGTAGGTAGAAGCGCTCAAAGTGCCAAAGGTTCGCTAAGAAATGCTTCGCATTTAAAACGAGTTGCTAGCACGTGAGAGGCTGCGATATGCGACTGGTTTCGTTTTCACCCCCAACAAAACATGGCGGATTGAGTTTTATGGGAATGTCGACAGATGACGCGGTACATTTTGAATATCCCCTATTTTTGTCGCACATACCGGCTAGGCTAGTTTTAGACAGCTTCTTCCTTTTTTCACGGGCCAGAGAAGAATACTGGGGCTTTTAATTTCTGTGGCACATAACTGCGAAAACCGCTTTGCCCATATTATCATGCTAGGAGCATTATCATCATCATCAGCTCATGGTTATCTGATTCGCCTTATCGTTACAGTGTACTCTATTATCGTTTTGTCGTTGCTTCGAGGGCGTCGTGCTTTTACATCATGGACACCGTTCGTGTTGTGGCGGTTTCACTTGCCCTCATCAGCCGGCTCTTCCGATAGCTCGCGGTACCACGAGTCGACGAAGCCGCGGCGTCGGAAGTGGTATTGGGTGAGCGAGAGTTCAATGGATGGAGCGTCTCCCCTGTATTTGGGCAGAGGGGTGCGCGCCTCAACGCCCCGGAGGACACGATTGCAGCGATTAGGGTTGCGAAACAAAAGAATGCCGACGGCGTCTTGTTAGATATGCGTTTAACACGCGATCACATAGCGCTGATTTTCCACGATGAGACTGGAGTGTGCTACGAATGGCAAAGGTGTTATCACCCAGTTGACGTTTGAGGACGTTCGTCATTTAAATGCTGCATACAACCAGCCCTTGGCCTACAAAATTCGGAAGGAACGCGTTCCAACCCTGAAAGAAGCCTTAGAGGAGTGTGTCCCAATTGGTGTCCGTATCATCATAAATGTCGAAGACTGTGACAGCAGCTACGTGGAAGAGCTAGACAAACTATTCCGCTTGATGCCGGTGCTATACAGGAAGAAGCTTGCTGCCTTGTGTTGCTATCATTCCGTTTGTGCACTTAGGCGACGGAATCCACGCCTTGTTGCAGCTTTGACATGGTGGACAGGATTTCTGAGCTATAATGATGTCGAAAACACCGAGCCGCGTCACGAGTCAGCAACATTACAGCGGATAGCCTTGGTCGGCGATTGGATACTGGAAAAGGCGCTGCACTCAGGCTTTCTTCCTTACGTGACTGGCGCCTCCGCTGCGTTGATTAGCCGAAATAAGATGAGCGTCGAGTATGTCGAGGCCTGGCACACCAGGCCTCGACATGTCATCGCCTGGACGCCAAACCAACAAGCAGAAAAGAACTATCTGCGCCGAGTTTTACGCGTTGCTGTTATCACTGACACTGTTAGACAAACCTGATACCGGAAGAAGGTGGTTCATGTCACAATGGAGGCCTACTCTTCAGTGCCGAAAGAAACTTTAGTAGACTTTTAACTAGTATTCGCTGGGAAATGAGTTTTAAAGGGAAATGTGCAAAAAATATTGTGAAAAATAACATATGTTGTTTCTGTAACCCTTTGTCTAGATTACAAAATATATTAACCGCGTATAAGTGTCTTTCAAAAATTTTTTCGTCCGCTGAGGTGGCGAAAGCTATTGCGGAACTTGGCAAAACATAGCGCCTTTTCAAGAAAATTATAGCTCCGTGACGGCGCATACGGACGCAGTCATCTTGGGCTTGTCGCAAAGAGCATTTCTCCGTCTTAAAATTCCGCGCCTCATCTTGTGCTCCGTCAGAAACAAGAGCAGAAAAAGCAAATGTTTGAAGCCTTTCAGAGGCCTTCAATTGGCCGCGGCCGTCATGCTGCTCTAGCGCACTTCACCATTGGTGCGATGGTCGCTCCGGGGGAGCGTTGTCTGCATGCTTGCGCGCAGTAATGTCATGGCTGTCGAAAATCGCGCTACCTAATGACACTTTGGCAATCTTTCTGTGTTGACAGGTCGGCGATCACCAGCGCATGACATACTTAAAACCGGAATCTTTTCATAATTCGCTTTTTCCACAATAAAATAGGAGGTAATTAACTGTAAACTATGCCAGAAAATCCTTATAGACTGTATAGTAGCAGTGGCATATGGAAATAATGATAGGACAAATAGCTTTTTTCCCCTCTTGGCTGTTTATTTCGAAAGCGCACGTGTTTGACGCGGTTTCTTATAGTGGTTGTAGCAGAAGGCTATTTTTCGTTTTGCTTGCGAAGTCTCAGAGGGTGTCAATCAGGGTTGCCGTCGGGTGAAAGTGAAAAGGAGCCAAAAATTAGGCTAAAAGTAGCCGAAGTAGCATTGCCATTTAATTCAATCGCCAGATTTGTAGCCAAGTAGAGAAGGAGTAGTATTGAGTGGAGTTTTTCTTATTGAACAATACATAACGTCATTTTGAATAAGTAAGACCATAGCGTTAAAGCGGTACTGACACAAAAATTTCGGCCTTGCGTTTTTTGCTGCAATGTGCTGCCATAACACGGCACATCGTTCGCTGCAGCGCGCGACAGATAATTAATTACAGGCTCCGCATTACCCACCAGTGACAGTTTCGGTTTCATAAACGATAAGCCTCCGGGTGCAACTACCACCACCTAGCGGGTGCAGCTCTTGGTCACGTCAGCACACAAGACTGTGACGCACTTCCGCGCAGTTCGCGAGCAGCCGCCGAGAAGTAGGCTGCTGGAGCGAACGCGGCAGAAAACGTGGTGGCTATGACGTCATCATAACTTGTTGCAGCGTGGTCACGTGAGGGAAGTAGGGGGTCCCCAAGGGTCCCCTTTGAGGGTGTCAGTAGCGGGAGGATGTCGATCGCTCACGCAAACTTCAAAATTCATTTAAAATAACTTACAAGCTATTTTCGCTGTTGGTATTTTGCAGATGATATACGCATGCTCACTGGAATCGATCCCGCAGGCTATCTCGGCCGCAAAATATTGTGTCAGTACCCCTTTAACAGCAATTTTTCGTTCCTTTTGCTTGATCTTCAAGCCTTTTGCTTGCTCTTCCCTCGAACAGCTCGCCTCGTCCGCTTCCGGGCGCAAGCTCCCCATGGCTTCCATTACATGACATTGCTACTGCTTTCTAGAGGCCAGCTTGGGTTCCAGGCCGAGGCGCGGCGACGCGCGGTCCGAATGCGAGGGGAGCGATGACCTCTGGCTTCCCGTTACCGTTCGAGGGGAGAGCGGCGGTCTATTCACCGCTACTTTGACGACCGGCGCGGCGGTTACGGCTCGCTGAGTGTGGGGACATGGCGTGAAGGCGCCAGGACTACAACACCGATATATGTCGGGCGTGGTTTTCGAACTCGCTGTCACTTCTGGTGTTCGGTGAGAGTGGACCTGCGGACATCTTGCGCAAAAACGTCAAAACAAGTTTTAGAGGCATCCACGCAGCGAGGAATTGCTAAGAGCGTGGGAGCAGGAGAGAGGAGGAGCCACGATGTAAAAAGAGTGCCCAAACGCCTGTCTAAAGTGTAAAAACACAGCTATCGAGATTCGGTAGAGCCCAGTAAGGAGTGGCTTAACTTTAGTAATAAACAAATTGGCTAAGAGAATGTCGAGGCGGACCAGCAGTGGTCACATCCCCCCCCCCTTTTTTTCTGACGCAATGTATTTAAGACTGTATGCAACTCGAGTTTCTTTAGAGTAGGCTGTAATAAGTGAACTGATCGATCAGTAAGGCTCCGTACCGTGCAACTTTTGTCTGGGCCCGTTACTACTTTTTGGTCTAACAGTGGGACTCGGTTCGTCGCATGTCGTAGCAGTTCTAGGCTCTACCTTAAGAAAGTTAAGTAGAACGGTGAGGAGGTGTTTATGTCTACGTATTCATCATGTGCCTCGGCAAGGTGTACATCTGGCTGTGAATATTCTGATACATTATACATTCAGATTTTCGTTACCTCCTACCTTCCTCCTGCTTCGTCAACGTCGATCACATCCATGACGGGACTCGATCCACTTCAAGGAGAACGAACAAACATAACTCTGTCTATACGCTGCCTCCTTCTGGCACGGCGCTTCCTGTTGTGCCTTGTAAAATGTGATCAGTCCCCTGTGCGATCTCTTGCTTATTACTTTTTGGGCACCCACCTGCGGCATTTGATGCCCAGTGTGTATCTATAACATTTGATGCATCTGCCTCTTAACAGAGGCCCTCAGTGAATAACATTCGCTGCGTTTTATGCAACAGCTGTTGCAATTTTTCATCATGTCATTGTATCATCAACCCCATTGTTAACACAACCACTGCCTTATTGCTCCCGTTAGTTCCCCAGGCTCACTATGCTCGCTCTATTTATGTGTCCTAGAGTGCGCTAACGGAATCTTTTCTGCTTGGCCACCTTCATGGTTTCATGTCAAAGTGTCAAAGCATGGGTTTTCTGGAGGGCCGTGCATGCCGGATTTCATGGCCTCGGAGTAAATAAATTCGTTTCTTCACAGCGGGTGGCTCGTATACCCTTCTACGTGCTGCGCTCTCAACGCGAAGTGACTATGCGGAGAGCATCTCTCCCTGGAGCGGCCGTATTCTCTTACACCAGTGTTTTGTAGTTACGCGAGATCGGATACAAAGCAGTTAGCTGCCAGCCTCACTTCGTCTAACAGTACAATTTGTTGCTATCGCATTCATTGCTGCGCCCTTGCGGTGAAACTGCGACTTTTTAATTACGTGGAAGAATACTTGATTTTTTTCTACTGGTGACGACTTTTGAGTCCGTGGTTACCTCATTGAGCGAACAATGTGAATTAAATAGAGGAGGGCTCAACTTTACTTGCCTCTGAATGATGAAATATTATGCCTTAAGGGCAAGTCTATTTCACAATAAAAAAAGGAATGCAATTTCGAGACATTTCCTTAACGTATTGGAAGAACCACGTGTTGGCACATAGCACCTTCGTCAAAAGCCAGTGAAAGAAGACCTGACAGAAGAAGAAAGAAGAAGAAAATATATAAGCCGGCCGAGTTGCATGAAGCTGACGTGGTGGGGGTCGGACGGCAAATCGTCGAGGGGAGGGGGGATGGGGGCATTGCAGGCAAGGAGAAAAATTTCCGTGAATTGACAGTAATGTTCTAACCTGGAATAGAAATCTTGTTTATTTGAACTGAATTAGAAATCGGGTTTGTTTAATACCGAAACAGCTGCTTTACACTCGCGAAAAGAAGTCACAGTCGAGGTAGGAACTTTACAGTGGAAATATGAAGTGACAAGGAGAAGGGGTGGGAGGGGGGTGGGGTTCTGACGTCGTGCCGGGGGCCGCATTTTTAGAGCCCCGCGGGCCGCCGGTTGCCGACACCTGCTCTAAGCCATGCACTTTCGCGTTGCTGTTAGTTGAAACGGTGCCACTGTAGTTTATCGGTTATGCGACAAGGTTTAGTTGTGCTTAAGATGTCTTTTTGTTGTACGGTCGTGATCCCACTGCAGAGCAATATTTCTATAATGTAAAGTCTGACACTTTGATAGGTACATAAACTGTCTCCTAAACTGACAGAAAATGAAATGACACGGAAGTGATAACGTAGTGTTGACGCGCGCAATTTTGACTTGGGACGATATTTATCGACAAACAAACGTGTGCTTAGATTTAGGTACGCTTTAAAGAACCCATATGTTCAAAATTAGTCCAGACTGCATGCTTTACATACATCTCATCTACAGCTCATATAATTTCGCACAAAACATCATGGTTTTAGATTATCTTGAGCGCTTGTGTTGTCGAGCGTCATAGCTGGGCTTCTTCCGAAGACCAACTTGTAAAGCGTCATCTATGTCGTTTCTTGTACGGCTGTGTTTTATGCGAAGGTCACGTACGGAAGCATGCAATCTCACGTCTTGTGCTCGACGTCGACGTACATGGCCAGCATGTCGGTGACAGTCCTATTTGGACGCTCGGTGAGCCCATTGGTCTATGGGTGGTAGGCGGTGGTCCGGCGGTGGCTTGTCCGACTGTATCCCAAGATCGCCTGAGTTAGGTCAGCAGTAAAGGCCGTACCTCTGTCGGTGATAAGGACCTCTGGAGCGCCATGACGAAGGGCGATGTTCTCAAGGAAGACCTTGGCTACATCGGCGGCACCGCCTTTGGGCAGGGCCTTGTTTCGGCATAGCGCGTGACCTAGTCAGTAGCTACGACGATCCACTTATTTCCAGAAGTCGACGTTGGGAACGACCCCAGTAAGTCCATCCCGATTTGCTGGAATGGTCGGCGAAGAGTTTCGATCGGCTGAAGAAAGCGTGCTGGTCTTGTCGGCGGTGTCTTGCGCCGCTGACAGTCTCAGCATGCCCGTGCGTAGCGAGCGACATCGGCGGCAAGGCGCGGCTAGTAGTACCTTTCCTGTATTCTTGCGAGCGCGCGGGAAACACCGAGGTGCCCATCCGTCGTATCGTCGTGTAGGGCCTGGGGGACTTCTCGTCGTAATGCTGAGGGCACCACCAGAAGGTAGTTGGCGCGAAGTGCCAAGAAGATCTTCTTCAGGAGAACGCCGTTCCTGAAGAAAAAATCACAGCATATCCACGGATTGATCGATGATGAGTGGGCGAAGCTGCGGAGGTTCATCGGTAAACCGTGAATCTTCCGTGAATTCTGCCCAGTACATCATCACCGACGTGAGATCGGGCGCGTTTATACTAAAGGTTCGATGAGTTATGACGACTTGCAGCTCACTGTAATTTTACATGTACGCTGTGAATTTTCATTGTTTAGAAAACCATTGCTTTAGAAAACATCTGGCGTCTTTCGTTAAGCAGCTGGCGTCTTTTCGTTTTGCTTTAGAAACATCCGGCGTTCTTTCGTTTTGCTTTTAGAAAACATCTGGCGTCTTTCGTTGGTTTATTTCATCAATCAACGGCGTTTTGAACAAAATTTTTATTGTTTAATCACGCACAGGAGAAATCTCACCAGGCACTACCTTGGAGGTAAACAATGGCTGCTAATGGGAATGAGAGACAGAAGAAGTAGGCTTTTAGCTAACACTTACACTTCTACTTCTACTAACGTTTCCTACTGGAACATGCCAATGGCTGCTAATGGGGAATGAGAGACAGAAGAATTCGGCTTTTAGTTAACGCGCACGCTGCGAATTTTTTATTGTTCAACAACGCACAGGAAAAATCTCCCACCGGCACCACCTTGGAGGTCAAGATCTGGTACTAGCGTTACGACTGGTTACGCACTACTACGAGGGACGAACGGGTGCCGCCTTAAGGAGCTTCGCCCCTAAAACGACGCCAGTCCTCGCTTGGACACCTTCGGAACAACGGCGGTCGTGCTTTCGAGATATTCGAGAAGGCCCCCGAGTTCCGGGTCGGCCCGCTGCCATTCAGCGAAGTCGTCAGCGCTTTTCCCAAAAAGCAGTCATCACCTTGGTCGTCCTGCTGCGGTGGGTCGAGGGTGGCACAAGGCAGGCAGCCGTGTTGGAGTGTTTTCTTCCGGGCTTGTAAACGACGGTAATCTCCAATTCTTAAAGTCTTAGGCTCCATTGTGCGAGGCTGTGATGTATTGGTTTCGGTTCCGCTTTCGGAACCCGTTCTTCTGCCCTCAGGGGGCGCAGTTTCATTGCATATAGGCAGACGCACTGCTGTAAATAGAGTTCCGCTTGGGTCTCGGCTGCTGCTCTTCCTTCCTCCTTCCCGGCCGGCGCTCCGGGCGCCCGGCCCTTTGTTCTTCGTGCGGCGTCGGCGTCCCGTACGGCCGCGTCGCGCGATACAACAACTGGCGACGAGGTTCCGTAATCCACGCGCATCCTGCAACTAGGTGGGCTTCTGAACTTTATACTTGTGCTGTCGTTCTCAGCACCCTGGCTGCTTTCCCACCAATGCTATATTTTCTACCTACTACTTCGTCCTGACTTGCACGAGGCCTACCACTTTTCCTTCGAGTTTGCCTGGCTCCGCTACCGTCCGGCTTTTCCTCCTTCGGCATGCAGGCTGCTATTCCTCCTCCTCCGTTTCTTCAGTGCCCCGGCGAACCACCAGTCTCATGGCGGCAGTGGCGTCCCGTTTTACAGGTCTACATCGACGCCGCTGCGCGGGACGCCACGCCGGAACACAAGAAGGCGCTCCTCTTGAACGCCTTGGGGATCGAGGGGCTGAACCGCTACCTCCGTGCCGTCGAGGACCAGCCGCAGCCGGAAACCGACCGGTCAACTCCGGAGCCCGCACACGATGCCTACAAGAGCACCCTCGAGCAACTGGACGCTATCTTCGATGGCCAGGTCGATCCAGCGTGCCTCCGTGCCACTTTCAAAACGTTGCAACAAGGCCCGGACGAGTCAGCCGTGCAATTCATCCAGGAAGTTAGACGGCTCGCAAGGCTCTGCGAATTCGGCGCGTCCGCCGATATCCTGGCATTTGACCAGATTGTGGCCGGAATTACGTCCCCCCACTTGAAACGACAATTCTTCAAGATGGGGAAGAATTTCGCCATCCAAAAGGCCCTTGACCTGGCAAAGGAAGAAGAGCGCGTCGACCGGGCTGCAACTATTGTCCACACTGCCACACGCAATTTCATCCAGGCCATTCCATCATGGCGGCTCATCGCGTCGGCCTCAAGAGGAAGCCGGCCAACATGGCGACCGTCTTCCTCGTCTCGCTCATGGCGGTCTCCCTCCCCAGCATTCCTCCCAAGAAGGCGCCGCCTGCCCTTCCTCTACTGGTACCTCCTCTCCCGCCGGTGCTGCTGCTGCGTCCGCTCCGGCGTCTTCGTCTGCTCGCGCGGGAGCATGCTTCCGCTGTGGATCATCGCAGCACTGGGCTGACTCCACCGCTTGCCCTGCGAGGAGCCGTACTTGTTCGAGGTGCGGGAAGCGTGGACATTTCGCAAAGGTCTGCCTCTCATCACGGGATTCGTCTGCGAGCGCTCCGGCTACATCGACCGCGACAAATACTGTCACGGTGCTACAAGTGGACGAGACAATTAATGCAGTTGCTCTTCTACGCCTGCCCATACGCATCAACGGCTGCACCCTCAGCATGCTAATCGACACCGGAGCTGCTGTTTCCCTCCTGAGCCTGCAAAATTATAAAAGGTGCTTCTCGAACGTACAGCTTCTTCCGTCCAACATTATTCTGAACAACTACTCGGAGCAAGCTATCAAGAATTATGGATCCTTCAAAGCTTGTTTCCTACAACGGTCACGAGGCCTCCGTGACATTTTATGTTACGGATAGAGGCACTTCACTGCTGGGACTAGATGCAATTCAAGCCTTGAAGATCGTCATCGTGGGCGAGACCCTTACCTGTTCACTGGTTGACTCCTCGACGGTTCCGGCGAATGCGCCGCGGGCATTTCGGCACCTCTTCTCTTCGGACATCGGCACCGTCCACAACTACATACACCGAATCCAGCGCCGGCCTGGTATACAGCCATTCGCGGCCAAACTCCGTCGCCTGCCACTTCTGCTGCGACAACAAGTTGCCGACGAGCTGCAACGACTCGAGTCGGCTGGCATAATTGAGAAAGTGGACGCTTCGGACTGGGTGTCTCCCTTGGTCGTCGTCCGCAAGAAGGACAATTCTATCCGACTTTGCGTCGATCTCCGTCCACCCAACAAGGCTATCGTGGTCGATGGATTCCCTCTACCCCACATTGAGGAACTCTTGCAACAGTTATCATGTGCCCAATTTTTCTCAAAACTTGATCTTGCATCCGCTTACCATCAGGTTGAGCTAGCGGAGGAAAGTCGTGATCTTACTACATTCATAACACATGCAGGGCTTTTCAGGTTTCGAAGAGTGTGCTTCGACTTGGCATCTGCGCCAGCCGTGTTTCAAAAAATGATGGCTGACATACTTAAAGGATGCTCAGGTGTTCTTTGCTACTTAGACGATATTTTGGTTTGGGGCGTGACCACGCGGAGCACGACGTGCATTTGAAAAATGTATTGTCTAGAATAGATTCATGCGGCATGAAGTTTAATAGCAAGTGTGTCTTTTCCGTCAATGAAGTCACATTTTTGGGGCATAACATAAGTGCCCGCGGTCTGTCGCCTGTTGAGTCCAAGGTCAATGCTATCCTTAATGCCCCTCATCCTACTGATCTTAAATCTTTGCAATCCTTCTTAGGACTAGTGGGGTATTATGCAAAGTTTTTGCCGCATTACGCGGAGGTTGTTGAGCCTCTGCGCCGTATGCTTGGGCATGGGCAGAACTTTGAGTGGTCCGCTGATGCCAATGCCAATTTCAACCAGGTTAAAGAGTTGGTTGCTGACCGCCCGGTCATAAACATTTTTGATAGTAATATTCCTGTGGTGATTACCACCGGCGCATCAAATGTCGGCATCGGCGCAGTTCTTCAGCAACAAAAGGGAGATAAGTTGTTGACTGTTGCTTTTGCATCTCGAACCTTGTCCCCGGCAGAACGCCGGTATTCAGCGGGTGAACGCGAAGCGTTAGCTTGTTTGTTTGCAGTAGAAAAATGGCATGTATACTTGTGGGGTCGGCATTTCACATTGCGGACCGACCATCAAGCCTTGACTACTTTGCTGTCAGTGGGGCGACGCCCTTTACGAATTTCTCGATGGTGCTCCCGGCTATTATATTACAATTTTTCCTTACAATATTGCAAAGGTGCCGCTAATGTTGTCGCGGACGCGTTATCACGGCTGCCGCTTCAGCTTCCGCCGTCTCAGGCGATTTACAGGCAGCCACTGCAAATGATGGTATTTCCCAGGAGATTATTAGATTCATTTCAGAGGGATGGCCTCCCAAGAAGCATCTCGCTTCTGAACTTTTTCCATACTTTGCAGTAAAGGACGCACTTTCTTACGTCAATGGCCTCCTTCTCCGAGGGGAACGTATTGCTATTCCAGAATCGTACCGGGCTCGGTTAATCAGCTTAGCTCATGAAAACCATCCCGGGATTGTCCGCACGAAGCAACTGCTTCGCGACATGTATTGGTGGCCCTGTCTCGATAAACATGTTGAGAGTACTGTTAGAAATTGTTGTATCTGTCAGGCCGGCGACAAATCAGCTAAACCTGTCTTTGCACCCCTGCAGCCCGTTTCCTTTCCGGAGCAACCGTGGGAGAAATTAGCCATGGACATTATTGGTCCTCTTTCTAACGTTCCTTCGGACTGTCGCTTTGCTATCACTCTAGTCGATTACTTCTCCAAATGGCCGGAAGTTTGTTTCGTAAGAGAGGTCACCTCTGACGCTGTCCATGTCCTTCTTGACTTCCATCTTCTGCCGTGAAGGTTTTCCGACATACTTAATGACGGACAATGGTCCTCCGTTCAAACCGCATCAATTCAAAGCTTTCCTTTCCGAACGAGGCATTCAACACCTCTGTTCCTCCAACTACTATCCTCAAGCCAATGGAGAGGTTGAGCGCTTCAACAGGGTTCTGAAGGAGTACATTCAACTAGCTAAACTGGAGCAACGTCCTCTCAAGAAAGCAATTACTGAGTATTTGGGTACTTATCGGTTTTTTCCGCAAGCAACTACTACCTGCTATGCTCCTCCATCAGCGTCAATCCCGCACAGCGGTGGACATAACTGACCTGCCATTGCCTTCCACTTTCCAGTCCTTCTCAGACAATACTACAAGGACGCGTGTTTTTCATAAGCAGAAGTACATGAAGGATTACGTTGATGAGAAACGAGGTGCCAAGCCTCCAGTTATTCAACTTGGCCAAAGAGTAAAAGTACGTCTGCCAGGAAAAAAACATAAGTACAGGGGTCCCTTTACGGTTTTGTCTTCGGTGGGTTCCCATGCCTTCAAACTCAGTGATGGGTCTGTTTGGAATGCTTCTAAACTTGTCATTGTTGATTCAGAACGGGAACCCCCTTCCCCCTTGTCCTCTTCCACACCTTTGCAGCGTCAGCCACAATATTCTGCTTCGGTTCCTCGACGGGTACACATTCCAATTCCTGCAGCATCACCATCTTCCCCTGGTGGACTCTTCAGGCACCGGTTCAACGCCCGGCTGTGGTGCCCAGCCACAATGCTTCTTTTTCTTCTAATATGCCTTCAGTTGAGCCACAGAGCTCCTTAGCGGCACCGGTTCAAAGTCCGGCTGTGGTGCCCAGCCACAATACTTCTAATGAGTGCATAGTAGTGCCACCGGGCTCCTTACAGACACCTTTCCAACGTTCGGCTGTGGTGTCCAGCCCCTATAATGTTCCTCCGTGCCCCGAGCACATTTCAGAGTCGTCGGACTCTTTACAGGCACCTTACGAATGCTCCACTGCCGTGCCCAGTCCCCATGGAGATAATTCTTTTAACAATAATGGACATGATTCAGAGCCGTCAGGCTCCCATGCGTCGCGTTGTCATTCTCCGTCCTCGGCCAACACTGAAGGGCGCTTAAGCGAGTCTTCGGACTCTCATTATTCTTCCCCGCTCTCAGATGTTCCTGAGCAGCGCTTCAGCGAGCCGGAAGGCTCAACATTTCTACATGCTCCACTTTCTTCTTTGCAAGAGAGTGCTTCGGCACAACATGTGCCTCGTCGTTCTAAACGGACGAAAAAAACCTTCTAGGTATACGGACTTTGTTTCATGATTTTTTTTTCTCTTCCTCATTATTCAATGTTTTGTATACAGTGTCAAGAGTGCAATGTACTGTGTGCATTTCTGTTTCTTATTTTCTTAGGGTCATTTGGGTACCCAATGCGTACTGTGTCTATATAACTTCACTAATAAGGGGGGGATGTTATGGCATATGCATTCAGAAATCTATAAGGATGTGCAACCCCGCAGCATGCATTCAGAATTGTATCAGGATGTGCAACCTCGCATGCATTCAGAATTGTATAAGGATTCTAAATCTAACAAGGTATTTTACTTATAACACCCACATGCCTTTCTTCAAACAAGGGAGGGGGGTGATGTGGTGTATTGGTTTCGGTTCCGCTTTCGGAACCCGTTCTTCTGCCCTCAGGGGGCGCAGTTTCATTGTATATAGGCAGACGCACTGCTGTAAATAAAGAGTTCCGCTTGGGCCTCGGCTGCTGCTCTTCCTTCCTCCTTCCCGGCCGGCGCTCCGGGCGCCCGGCCCTTTGTTCTTCGTGCGGCGTCGGCGTCCCGTACGGCCACGTCGCGCGATACAACAGAGGCGACCTGAAGGGTCTAAGGCTAGCCAACACAAGGCGTGGTGATCACTCACAACTTTGAACTGCCTGCCGTAGATCTAGGGGCGAAATTTGGATGTAGCCCAGATGATGGCAAGGCACTCTTTTCTGTTGTGGAGTAGTTGGCTTTCGGCTAGCATAATTGATAACTCTTCCCAGTCCGTCAGTCCTCTGCACAAGGACGGCACCGAGTCCTACGCTGCTTGCGTCGGTGTGGATTTTCGTATCCGCATATTCGTCGAAATTCGCGAGTATCGGAGGCGTCTCCAAGCTGATCCGTGAAAATTCCTTGACGAAGCGTCTGTAATAGGCACACAAGCCGAGAAGTTGGCGTACGGCCTTCTTCTCGGTGGGTAGCGGGAAGGTAGTGATGGCAGCTGTTTTCCGCGGGTCGGTGTGAACTCCAGGCTTGCTAATGACGGGGCCCAAGAACAAGAGCTCCTCGTACGCGAAGCGGCACTTTTCTGGCTTCAGGGTGAGTCCGGCAGGTCTTGATTGCTTTAAGTACAGGTTCAAGGCGCCGAAGGTGTTCGTCGAAGCCTGAGGCAAACACAACGATGTCATTCAAGTACACGAGGCACGTCTGCAACTTCAAGCCAGCCAGCACTGGATCCATAACAGGTTGGAATGTCGCAGGTGCCGAGCAAAGACCAAACGGCATGACCTTGAACTCGCACAGGCGGTCTGGTGATATAAAGGCCGTCTTTTCTCGGACTGTCGTCGACTTCGGTTTGCCAGTAGCCGGCCTTGAGGTCCATCGACGAAAAGTACTTCGCGTTGTGGAGTCGACTTAGGGCGTCGACTTTCCGTGAAGAGGGTACACGTCCTTTCTTGATTTTGATCGGGCGACGATAATCGACGCAGAATCGTAGTGGCCCATTCTTCTTCCTCACTAAGACTACTGGAGACGCCCACGGACTCTTTGATGGCTAGATGATCTTGTCGTGCAGCATTTCGTCGATTTGTTTCTAAACGGTCTCCCGTTCTCGCGTCGAAACCCGGTAGGGACTCTCACAGAGAGGTCAAGCATTTTCTTCCGTTATGATACGGTGATGAGCAAGGAGCGTCTGTCGGACCCGCGATGACGACGAGAAAGAGTCCTTGTATTCCTTCAGAACGCACCGCAGCTGTTGCTTTTGGCGAACGGGAAGGCTTAAGGCTACGTCGAAGGACGGCTCAGGCATTGGGGTCGTCGTTGCAGCTTTGTCAGAATGTGAGAAAGCAAACGCATCGCTGACAGCCAAGATTTCTTCGATGTGCGCAATCGTCGTGCCCCTGCTCAGGTGTCTGTATTCTTGGCTGAAGTTCGTTACCATCACGCTTCCTTTCCTTCATGCAACCGAGCCATGCCTCTTGCGACGTAAATGTCGCGGTCTAGCAGCAGACGCCGATCGTTCTTGATGACACTTTCGATGTCTCCAGCCTTTGTGGTGCCGACGGGAATTATGACGCGGGATCTAGGCGGAATGGTGACTTGATCCTCGAGCACGTTCAGGACACGCTGACATGGGTTCGTATCCAGCGGTGTCACTTTGTCCGACGGTAGAGTTATCGCCGTGGTTCTTAAGTTGATGTCGGCGCCGTCTGCGCCGTGCTGCAATGCTGCTCGCCACAGCTGCGGTGCGGCAGCTCATTCACCGGCGTTCCACGCCTTGGCCAGGCACCGCCAGGTACAGCTCGGGTACACAGCTCATGGGCTCTCGACCCACGTCCGAGTCTGGCGCGGCGCTCGGTACGGCTCGGCACCGCTCGGCGACCCTCGATGCAGTCAGCAACTCCACCCCTGGCACCTGGATTCTTGGCCACCCTGGACCTCGCCCGGCTCCGTGGTCCTCCGTGCCTACGCGTCTCGGCCGGCAGGACGTCCCGCTCGTCCGAGCTAAGAACTGTACCGCCCTGGCCCGGACACTGCGAGCGCGCCTCGTGCCACCGTGCCACCGCGCTCTTCTGTTTCTTCCCTCCGTGCTCGGTGGTCCGCGCCGACGTTTTCGCGCTATTTATACACGACAGTTCTGAAGACTAATCTGGTTGCTTCTAGTTTGTTTCTAGGCCTTACTTAGGTGATGAGGGTTGTTTCTAGGTTGCCTCTAGGTCGTTGCTAGTCTTTAGCTAGGTGATGTTAGGTTTCTACGTTGATTCTCAGCGCAGAGAGGTTCGAGTTAAACCACAGACAGTCACATACACGACACGGATGTCCAAGCTCCAGAGACAAAAACTCGCGCTGAAACCAAGCGTTCGCACCTCTCATAGATCTACGGACACGTCGTCGTTTGCGTAGGCCTTCAATTGCTCCGGGGTCTTCTCGCAGCCGCCGTTGCCTTTCCCGTTCCCTAGTGTTGGGTTAACTGCCGCCTCCTCCTTTTTTAGTAGACCAGTCGTGAGCAGTGGGATTTCTGCGGCACATACCCGTTTATGATGAAGACAGTTTTCTGATAGGCCGCACAAATTCCTTTGGCACATACCCGTTTGTTGGGCTAACTGTTTCTTCATCTTAGTAGACCTGTGGTGAGTAGTGGGATTTGCCCTATTTATCTGGCACATACCTGATAGGCCCCACAGTTCAGGCCGCACAGGATGGGCCGCACAAATTACGGCTGCCTTAAACAGCTTCACTGTTTAAAAGCGACGAAAACAGGATGAAGAATCAGATTACAACGTATCGTTCTTTAGAAGAACTGTAGACGCGACCTGCAGAACACTGGATATACGTAATCCATGCAGGACTCTGTATCGAGTAGGACACTGGATACACTTAATTGTTCGAGATTGTCGTGTCACATTTCCATGCAAGGGCTCGCTGGGTCTACGCCGAAGCTTTGAGCAGCTTGCCTTAGACTTGTGTAAAATCTGTGTTGACAAGCTGAATGTCAGGCGTGTTTTCTATGTGGCATTTTTTTCTGCATAGGGGGGCATAAAACGTGTTAACCTGGAAAACGCAAACATGTCTCTGGGTCTGATATTCATTCAATGATGCATCTCTAATACGGTGATCGCTTTCCATTGTTTGTTTGCGGCTTATTATATGCCCTGCAAAATAAAGGGGATACGGAAGAAAAAAAGACAGGAAAAGAAAGAAAGATAGAGATAGGAAAAGACGGAAAGAGATATAAAGCAGCACAAACAAAAAATAAAATAGAAAAAAAGAGTGAAAGCATAACCGTGCATAGCACAGTATAGCAGGTATAGTTTGTCGTGTGGCGTAGAAAAACGATCATCTTCATGAACCGGAACGCTCTCTGTTCATTATGTTCTTCATATTCGTTTTTCCGTGTAGAAAATATTATTTACAGAACATAAAACGAAAGTATATTAAAAAAAATTGTGGAGAGGCGAAGCATGCAGAGAAGGGTGTTTCAGCTCTGCTAACGTGAAACCTGTGGAGGGGCGAAGCATACAGTGTGCGCCGGTGTTTCCCACAGTAAATGTTATATCACAATGTTCTAACATTCATTGCATTTCGACGTTATGGGTTTTGCAGATAGTGTGAGCAATGTTTGAGTCAAATGTGACTGTCTTTTACCTCACGCCTCTTATATGAATTAGTGGGGCGTTGTCGTCGGCGGTGCGGTAGAGAAGATACACGATTGTGCTAAAATATCTCACATGAAAGAAACATAACAGTATTTTAATACAAGTGAGATGCTTTGTGTAGATATGCAGAGTTAGCTGATCATGTACCACATGTCATCAAACACACCTTTAACGTTTGCTACCTTTGCTGCTATATTTGTGAAGAGAATAACAAATGATAATATTGTAATAACGACAACTCACTTGAACATTACTATGGCGATCCTGGCTGTAGCAGGCACGCCATGGTTTATAACGAGACTTGCATTTTTATCTCTCAACTAGAGTGCGTATGAAATGACAGGTGTAGGAAATCAAAACAAAATGTGAGAAAATTTTGAGCCACGAATGTTATCGTGGGTATGCTGGCCTTACAATTAAAAAGAAAAGAACTTTAGTCGAACTGTTCCTGGACATCTCAAAGAGCACGTAGTCTCGCAGTGAAGGTGTCGTACACTTTGACAAAATTGGTGCTTTGTCTGCAGCTCTTAGGCGCCCGTTCCTGCGTTAAGCGGCGTTTCCGCTGCCGTTGTCAGCGTAACCGATAGAGCGAACGAGCACGAAAGAGAGCGAACGCGGAGCTGAGCGAGGCGCTATGTATGCCTCGTGCCTGCTCGCGCTTGTTGTGACAGCGAAACGCATGCCTCTCGCGCACGGGCTCGAGAAAATGCGTTCATCTGCGAGGCTCGGGAGAAGAAGAAGACGAGCACGAGACTCCGAGCAACGCTCCGGGTGACGCGTCGCGAAGGGCTGCAAATTAAATACCAAAAAATCACAGCATATCCACGGGGGTGAATGATGATGAGTGGGGAGAAGATATATATATATATGAGGGAATCATCTGTAAACCGTGAAACTCTTCCGTGAAATGCGCCCAGTACATAATATAAAGAGTGTGAAACATCGGGTATATATTAAAACATCAAAACTT
>NC_051180.1:147463170-147483522 GCF_013339695.2 Rhipicephalus sanguineus
GGTGAGCGACCACCACGCATTGTGTTGGCTAGCTAACTTGAAGGACCTCTTCAGGTCGGCTCGCACGGTTGGAGCCTACGACTTCAAGAATTCGACATTACCGTCGTTTACAAGTCCTGAAGAAAACATTCCGACGCTGACTGCCTGTCTCGCGCCCACCCGTCGACCCACCGCCGCAGGACGACAAGGAGGACGACTGCTTCTTAGGAACCATAAGTGCCGGACGACTTCGCTGAACGACAGCGAGCGGACCCAGAACTCAGGGGCCTTGTGGAATAACCTCGAGGGCAGGACCACCGTTGTTCCGAAGGTATTCGCGCGCGGACTGACGTCGTTTTTCTTGCGCAATGGTGTTCTCCTAAAGAAGAACTTCTCACCGCTTCGAGCCGATTGCCTTCTCGTGGTACCCTCGACATTGCGGCCAGAGGTCCTCCAGGCTCTGCACGACGACCCGACGTCAGGACACCTGGGTGTTTCTCGCACGCTAGCAAGAACTGAGGAGAAGTACTACTGGCCGCGCCTTTCCGCCGACGTCACCCGTTACGTAAAGACCTGCCGGGACTGTCAGCGACGCAAGACACCGCCCACTAGGCCAGCCGGACTTCTGCAGCCTATCGAGCCACCACGGCGGCCGTTCCAGCAAATCGGGATGGACTTACTGGGGCCGTTCCCGACGTCCAATACCGGAAACAAGTGGATCGTCGTGGCAACTGACTACCTCAACCCCTACGGCCGAGACAAAGGCCTTGCCCAAAGGCAGTGCCGCCGAGGTAGCCAAGTTCTTCGTGGAGCACATCGTTCTTTGCGTCATGGCGCCCCAGAGGTTCTCATCACCGACAGAGGTACGGCGTTTACGGCTGTCCTAACTCAAGCGATCTTGGAATACAGCCACACAAGCCACCCGCCGGACCACGGCGTACCACCCACAGACCAACCGGCCTGACCGAGCGTCTCAATAAAGACCATCGGCCGACATGCTGGCTAATGTACGTCGACGTCGAACACAAGACGTGGGACGCCATCCTTCCATATGTGACCTTCGCGTACACACGGCCGTACAAGAACGACGCAGATGACTCCATACAAGTTGGTCCCTACGGACGGAGCCCGGCAACAACGCTCGACGCCATGTTACCAAACGTGACCGACGAGGAAAATATCGACGTGCCACCTACCTACAGCGCGCCGAAGAAGCACGACAGCTGGCCCGCCTGCGAATCAAAACCCAGAGCACCCGACAGCCGTCGCTACAATCTTCGACGACGCTTCATCGAGTACCAGCCCGGCGACCGTGTCTTGGGTCTGGACGCCAATACGACGTACGCGGACTGAGCGAGGAAGCTTCTTCGCCGATACTTCGGACCGTACATGGTACTCCGGCGCCTGGGCGCACTCGACTACGAGGTTGTCCCTGACGGCATTACGAACTCTCAGCGACGCCGTGCACGACCTGAAGTCGTCCATGTCGTGCGCCTCAAACCATATTAACGCGCGTTAACGAATCTGAGGACTGACATTTTGCTTTATTATTGTACTTTCTTGCTTGTGCTATTGTTTATTGTACTTTGTTGCTTTATTCTTGTTATTTATTGTTGCATGCATTGGCCTGTTCTGTTTTAAGCATCGTGACGATGCTTTTTCAGAGGGGGGCATTGCCACGGGCGTTTCCTATTATCACTTTTGCTTTGTTCGGTTTTCGCCCACAAGGACTGTAAGCTACGCTCAGCGCGAACCGCGCCTCATTGTTCGAGAAGCTTCCCGATCATTGTAGATCGTTTTGTTAAGATTGCGCGCAAGACGCGCACACTCGAGCTCATTCTAGAATTTGCGCGACAGCCAGCGATAACGCTGGAATATTCGACGGCACATGTTTAAATGCCGACGCGCTTCACCGCTTGTCAGTTGATCGACGGACGACGCCCTGTTCGCCGCTATCTTTGTACAGCGTGTATTGCTGTAGTTCTAGTTCTCATTTTCCGGCCACAAGTTTCGGCACAATAAACAGTTTCATCCTGCAAACGCCGACTGCTGTCTTCGTCGACGTCACGACCACGTGACAATATGTTTAATATGGGGATAGCACTACGGAATGAGAATATGACAATATCCGTGACGATTTCTTTTGCGTAAAAGTCTGTACAGTGCAGATCTTTTATCCGGCTTCGATAAATATGAATGCAAATCAGATTTTTGGTTATCTTTAGCTACTGCTACTGTTCGTTTAAATATTGCAGCGTAGAATTTATAGCCAATCCAATATTTGGGTGTATGGTTATGACGTAGACGTTTCCATGCAGCTTTCCGGTACGATCCATCAATCGTACATGTATCATTCCACCAAGCGGATTTGACGGTGTACTCCCAGATCTAACGGAAAACTTGCTGGTTGAACAGCAGCGCTTATGGATGCTACTACTGAGTCAGCTCTTTGTTGCTCATTACATGCTGTCATGACAAGATCGCAGAATTAAAGCAGCTTTATAGATCTTATGGTTGAATAAACTGTTCGCTGCCGCATAACAGGAGCCTGATGCGATAACATGAATTCAAAGGTAATCGAAATATGGTCGCTACTCGTCCCATTATCAAATGTTTCCCAAGATGAGATGACAAGCTGGCCAGAACAAAAAAATCAGGTCTAATGTCGATGAGCATCGTCCCACGTAAAAGGTAGTTATAACCTGAATTATGGCAACGAAAATTATTATCCTGCAGCCAATTCCACAATCGCTTCCCACAACCATCCGTTTTTATTCCCCAAGAAATGTGGTGAGAGTTGAAATCTCCTGCCAAAAGAATCGCATTTGATCTGGAATTCCTGGTGAAACAATATAGATGATCTGTACTTCTTACTCTATTCGGAAACTATGCATTGACCACTGTAAACGTAGATGACCCGGGCAACATACAATCTACTCCTAACACTTCGCAGTCAGAACAAATATGTTCGAAAGATACCGTGACGTTATGATACATTTTTGCTGAGACTTGGGCCAATAACCTCCCTCCTCTACCTGGTTGATCTAACCTAAGTGTACGAAAATTATCAATGGTAAGTTTTTTGTTTGCTGAAAGCCAAGATTCTTGAAGGAAAATAATATCGGGAATTGTTTTGTGTATGCGATAAACAATAGCAGTGAAACCGGAAGATACAGAACGGCAGTTCCACTGAAGAACTTTTACAGACGCTATGGTGGGCTTAATATAGTTGACTCCACCGCAGAACGCAATACATCCTGCTCGTTGTTGTCAATGTTAGTACCTTTTTTGTTTTGACCCGGAAGAATGGGTCGCAGACAATGGGGCATACCCTCGCTTATTAGTGATATTTCCGAGCCTCATCTCACCCAAAGATCCACTGGGTCCCGCAGGGACAGGCAACTGAGAGCTGGCAAGATTCTCTGGAATAACATCTGTTTGACTGAGGGTTTAATTCATTGACGTGGTGTTCAGACTCACTATTAAAGGTACAGGGTAGAAGTGAACAAGGCTGTTTAACCTGGGGGCTGGCATCTCAGTCAACCCTTCAGCAAATGTGTTGAAAAGCCCTTCCGTAACAATAGGGATAGCTTTTTTTCAATCGCTGCAGCAACTCCAGATGAGATTGTCTCTTCTTGGGACCAGTATTGATGAGATGTGACCACGGCATAGCCTACATCACGCTCTTTAATCAAGGATGCAGCCTTTACCCGGGAACAACGGCGTTTCTCCACAATATCAATGATCTGTGTCTCACGGTAACGGGCAGGATAATTAGTGTCCGTGGCTGTGTCCGATCCATCACATAAACAACACTTGAAATCTTCAACGCCACAGTCTGATGTGGAATGTGATCCACCGAGTTTAAGACATTTTATTGAGGACCTGCAAGCATTAGCGCTATGTCCAAATCGCCAGCAGTTACGACACTGCAGTGGCCGAGGTGTCAACGCCTCTACATGGAATAAGTAGAGGCAGGCCTTCAGTTCAGAGGGGCGTGTTAGATCGGCAAGAGAGACGATAACGCTTTCAGTTGGTACTCGCGTATCACCTACAGGCCTGTTGCATCTGTAAACTGATACAACGCCAGCAGGAGAGGCCATCTTTAAGAATGCTTCGGGTGTAATACTGGTGGGAACACCACGAACAATGCCCTTCACACAAGCGAGATGAGGTGGTACAAAAGCGCGAACTGCAATGTACGCGAATTCCGTGCAGGCAAGCAAGTCAGTCAAGCATTAAACATTTGATGACTTGCATAAGATGGCAGTCTTGCCGATGCGCCTCACCTTCGAGATGTCAAGAAAATGCCCGGTTATGCTGCGCAGCTCTTCTTCGAAAACCTCCGATTCGCTCACTTTCTCCCAGCGCGGTGCACTTCGTCGTCCGCCGCAGCGAGCTCGAGGCCGATGATGGTGATGGTGATGTGCCTCTAGACATGGCTCATACCCACACTGGGGGATTGGCCAAGAATTGTCGATATGAAGTTGTAAAGTTATAACTAATGATTAAACGCAAAAGACAAGCAAACATATAAAAGAACGAGTGCAATAATTATTTGTACATTCAGACCAGACTACTCAGCCCGAGGCAGAGACAGCTCTTCGTCGTCCTCGTAGGGCGCACACGCGCATGGTCCCAGACACCGGCAATATGGATGTAGCATAATCACCGACGGCAGAAGCGCCCTCTCGGCGCATCTGGATGTCAGCGTCACTGGAGAGTAGTGAGGTTTCAAGCGTACGACATGTACAATATCGCTAACCTGTGTGTCCGACAAAGACAACGAGGCGACAAGAGTGAAATGTAGGTTTTAACTACGGAAACTGTGCTAAACTTCGGTGCCTCCGTTTTGGTACATTGCCACAGGGACGTGTTTGATGCGGTTTGCAATTTTATTCAAACCACTAAACGTATCCCACTTTAAATCTCTACACTTATAAATACTTGTGAAGCTTTTTTTTTAAAAAGTCACAGTTTCGCCGCAAGGGCGAAGCAATGAATGCGATAGCAAGAAATTAATGCTATACTAAGTGAGGGTCGCCAATGGATACTCTCAGTTTGAACAGCGCTCCTGTTGCAAAGGCGGCCGAAGCAGCGAAGGAAACTAGCGTGCTTCAAGTGTCGAGCTGTGACACTTGATAGTTCGCGCTCATCTTCTGTTTGTTCGTTTAGCGGCGTCCCTGAGCTCGAGTGACATTCGTACGCGCCGTAACATGAGCGCGTACATCACGGTGAAAGCTTGAAACGTTCCTCTTACCCTCACCACGAGAAAACCGCGCGAGCAGACAGCGGAAGGGCAACGTTCTCCCATGCGCAAAGAAGCGAGCGAGCTCGCCGACGACTTTTAAATGCGCCCGTCGGGCTTCTAGCGCCATCTCACTGGTAATGAAGAAACGCTTATTATCGCCTGCCGTCTCTGAGTCCGTCCAGCGGTAAAGGGTGTGTATATAACGCTCGCCGTTAGCTACGTGGAGGATCTACGTTTCGTGGCGTAGTGGATAGCGCTACTCGCTGCGGAGCAAGAGGTCCCTGGTTCGATTCCGCGCTTCGGAAGCATTTTTCTGAATTATTTTTCTTTGGGGCTTTTATATATACATACTTATACATATACGGTGCATGACGGCGGCGACGGCGACGGCAAAATTCAGCCGAGACTGTCCATATAATTGCTATCGCAATAAAATGTGTTCGAATGTAACCCATATATTCAATTCCAAGTTGTTCTGGTCAGGTAAATACAGCTGTCTGGTCTGCTCAAAATTTCAGAATTTCATTATGTAACAGCTGTTGTTTCGTTTTTCTTTCTTTTTTTCTCTCTCTGTAATTTGTTAGCATTTTTATTTATCTTATTTATTTTTATTACCATAATAATAAGCATCATTGTAGTTCTCATCAGGCCCATAGCCAGGAATTTTTTTCGGGGGTGGCCCACTTGCTGAAAACCCTGACTTTTTTAGAAAAAACACCTATTTTTATTATTTTTTGTAAAAACATCTACTTCACCAACATTTTTGGGGGGCCCAGGCTCCTAGCCCCCCCCCCCCCCCCCTCCTTGTTGCGGGCCTGGTTCTCATCAAAAGGTTATAATACGTTTTCTTGGCCAATCCCCCACGGTGGGTATGTGCCACAGGCTTGAGGATACAAAAAAAAAAAACAAATTCATGTGTTACAGGAGTAACCACCCGAAGCACTCGGTATGGATCTGTGTATCGAGAGAGCAGTCTTTCCGACAGGCCGACGGTGAGGGGCGGGAGCACAGAAGGACTAAAAGAACCGGGCGAAAAGTGCACGTCTCGGTGTCGTTGCTCGTACAAACGCCGCTGGTTCTCTTGAGAGGTCACAAGAGGAGTACGGGCGGTTTTGCGTGCATGGGCAGCCCGGTTGATAGCGTCAAGGGCATATTGACTGGTTGGTACTGAGGGAAACGGGATTACTGTAGCGAGGGGCAACGTTGGTTCTCGGCCGAACAACAGAAAAAATGGAGAATAACGAGCGGTATCATGGCGCGAAGAATTGTATGCGAATGTCACGTATGGTAATGCAAGGTCCCAGTCTGAGTGCTCTGAAGAAACATACTTCGCAAGCATGTGTGTAAGTGTTCTATTCAGACGCTCCGTGAGGCCATTTGTCTCCTTGCGGTACGACGTAGTGAGCTTGTGCCTCGTTTCACACGACTGAAGGATGTCCGCGGTATGACATTCGATAGAAATGTGGGGACACGGTCGGTTAGCAGCTGGCGTGGAGCTCCATGTTGAATACGTCGTGCAGGAGGAAATCGGCGACATTTGTAGCACAGCTTGTGGGAAGAGCTCGTGTAATGGCGTCACGCGTGGGGTAGTCTGTGGCCATAGCTATCCACCTGTTGCTAGAGGAAGACAGGGGGAAAGGACCAAGTACGTCTAAGCCAACGCGAAAAAACGGTTCTGATGAAATGTCAAGGGCTTGAAGGCACCCGGCAGGAAGCGTCGATGGTGTTTTGCGGCGCTTACATTTCTCACACCGTCTGACAGAGCGTGCAAGTCCTGGGCAAAAGAAGAGTCGGTGGATGCGGTCGTAAGTGCGCGACACACCAAGGTGACCGGCAATTGAATGGTCGTGAAGTTCGTGGAGAACAGCCGAGCGGAGGTGTTTCGGAATAACATGCAGCAGGGCTGGTCCGTCTGGGTGAAAATTGTGCCGGTATAGTGCGCCACCTTGGAGGACGAACGAGCGATGGGACCGGTCGGAATCAAGACGATTCAAGGAGTTCGATGATAGCACGCAAGGACGCATCACGGCGTTGCTCGTCGCCGATGTGGGTCAGTTGGGAAACGGAAAAGACGCAAGTGTCGATGTCGGTGTCAGCGATGGTGCTCGCTTCATCGACCGGGTAGCGAGATGGGCAGTCTGTCTCCTGATGTACGCATCGCGACTTGTACGTCACTGTGTAGGTGTATTCCAGCAGTCGCAGAGCCCATCGACCAAGCCTACAAGTAGGATCCTTGAGTGATTAAAGGCAACAGAGCGCATGATGGTCGGTTATTACAGAGAAATGCGTGCCGTATAAATATGGGCGGAACTTCGAGACGGTCCAGACAAGAGCAAGGCATTCACGCTCTGTAATTGAATAGTTGCGCTAGGTGGAACCGCATGGCGCGATTTCAGGCGCGACTTCAGGCGCGACTGACGCGTGGTTGGAGGGGCGCGTTTTTTTTTTTCTTTTTTTTTTTGACGAACGCCTTCGCGAAACTGCGCCGCTGCGTCCCGCACAGAGCGACTTCAGGCGCGATTGACGTGCGGTCGGAGGGACGCGCAAGACATTTTGACAAACACCGTGTAACCGCGTCTTCCTACCCAGAGTAGAAAGACTATACTCGGGCATAGAGTTTTCTAAAATTAACTAGAGGGGACTCTGGCGCTGCGATCGTTCAGCCACCATGGGAATGATGGGTAGAACACGGATTTGCCTAGTCTCCGTACTTGCGGGCTTCGAGCGCACTTGTGGCTTTGTTTATTGCTGTGTTGTGCTTTTCTTTCGGATAAAAGAATGGATCGTTGTGAACTTCGTGACCACATTTGAATTGGTGAGCCTAAAAAAGTTAAGTGGCGAAGTGGAACTGTTGAACGTTTGTTGAACTTTGTCTTGCGACAAAGCGGATGCAGGAGACGCGAAGCCAAACGGAGCCGAAAGAACGAAGTTTAGACAAATCCTTGTACTACCCATCATTCCCATGCGGGCTGAAGCGCCATGCGTTGCAGCTCCCATAGACACTAGCGCCAGAGTTCCCTCTAGTAAGTATTGTAGGAAACTATGTGCTCGGGGACAACTTTCTGTGGCAATGAAGGGAAAGCTACGGGGGCGGAGCGTCTGCACATTTACTGATACATGAAGTAGTCCGGTTTCGCGCGCGTCTCATAACGCCGTGGAAAGTGATGACTAGCGTTGCATTTTGACGCAAACGCTGCTTAGCGTCTAAGGTACGGGTAAAAGGCACGACTTTTTCAAGCACGCAAAAACGCAAAGTGACAACGTATAAAGCGAAAGAAATACAAATATTTCGCTTGTGTGCGCTACCTTCCGTCTCAAAAAGCTACATGTAGAAAATGAAGGAGTATTTTATATATCTCACGCAGAAAATACGGATGCAATTGTGGGACTACATTCATTAGCGGTAGGATACGCGCACTGTGGCTCTGTAGCTTTCCCTTCATTGCCACAGAAAATTGTCCCTGAGTATAGCAGCATAGAGAAAGAAAAAAAAGTTAAGAGTGGACACACTCATTGACCCCGCGGTCCAATCGACCCTAGCGCACCTGGCGATTGGTGAGAGCAAGTGGCCTGCGCTTGCTGTTTTGGTTTCACTGGCGCGAATTTTGGATTACTTTCCGTAACCGACGTTTGCATATGGCGAAAGTTAACGATTTCTGACCACTTTTCTTCGCCCAAATGAAAAAGGTATTATTTGTCGTGGTGATTTGCCAATTCCCTATTTTGTCTAGTTCAACGGTTCGTGCAAATTGGGGTCGTGACGTAATTTTTATTTCGATTAAGTTATAATAAAAAGAGATGCAGGTAATCGTAATTCACTAGGGCTTTATTCAGCGCGCTTGTGTTCTTGTTTTGGAAGAAGCGGTCAATCTATATATCCGTCAAAGAGGCAGAGTACCCACAATGTTTTTATTCCAAGGTAAGGCGTGGTATGCGGAAGAAACGTCCCTGGCTTCTTATGTCTACTGCCATTGTTCAAGCACCACGACATAAGCTGCCGTAGCTTGGACCGCCGGACGGCATGGCATCAGCGTTGGTCTGAAACTGTCAGTGAGTGCATGCTTCGCTGGGAAATTACGAAAAAAATATGTGCACGTCATAACTGTACCAGGAAACCCCTTTGAATGATCAGCGAATCGATGCACAATACAAAACCACTGACACCTTCTGACCCATAAAACTCGGACTTACAAAGATAGATGTTAAGACCACGTACAAAGATGTTCAAAAGTTTCCAGGCCGCTATCCCATGTAACCCAATGGTATCTCGGCCTGGGAACTTTAGAACACCTTTGTACGTACGCAGTAGAAGCAGTACATTGGGAGGAAAAATAGGAGTTCAAATTAGCGCGGTAAAATATATTCGAAACGTCAAAAAAAAAAAAAAAAGAAAATTGTGGTAGGTTTGCACTAGTGGCGCAAGGCTAGCGAAAAAGCGAAGATGATGGCCACTTGGCTGATCCAGATTTGTCTCCGGCACACCAGGATTTATTCTTGGTCCGAGGTTTCGGCAAACGCGTCGCGAAGCGTGCGAGGCCCAGCGAACGCTCCTCGAGGTTTCGCACCGAGCTACGCGCACAGACGCTCGCGTCGGTGGCAGACGCAGCACGCGTCCCCTCGGCTTGACGCCGTGCCGCCGCATAGAGCCGCAAACTGCTCTTTAGCGAGCCTCGCCGTCCTTACAAGCTTCAAAAAAAAAAAAAAAAGGTTACAACTGCGCGAATAAGACACCACGTAAGAAACATAGAAATACGCACACACACACACGAAGCGCAACGTGTGTGTGCGTGCTTTTACGTTTCTTGCATGCTGTCTTATTCGCGCAGTTATAACCTTTTTCTGAATAAATGGCCCAACTAGCCCAACGACATGTCATTCTACAAGCTTCGCTTGAAAACGTGCCTCACCTGTTGTCTCACAAACGGAAGCACCGACGCAGCCGACGTTGACGGAACCTTCCCGCTGCCATGCATGGGCTTGTCGTTGGTATGGCGGTATGGCCGGTATGGCTAGTACGCGAATCGTAGATGGTGTTTATGACAATGCGGCTGAGGAAAAATAACCACGTAAGGCGTGTTGAATAAATTGTTTTTATGTATAAAAAACATGCCAAATTTGGCCGTTTAATTATTATTTTGTAAAAACAATTATGTTGAATTGATGATAAGTTTTTTTCGCGTTTGCGTCCTCCGGCGTTTGGTGAGAGCACCATAGAGTTTCCTACAATACATAGTTAATTTTAGGAAACTCTATGGAGAGCGCTAGTTCGTTACGTAGTCGTGACGTACTTCCTGAGGCCAGATTTAGTGGAGTGTCCTCTCTTAAAGGGATGCTGAAGTGGTTTTACAATTCGGTAAAACTTTGTTGTTAACAAGGACCAACATTATTGTCGACGATGGCTTGGTCTTGCTCCGCCCGAGCAAGCGCGCCAAAAGTGTGGGCGTAGAAATGAACTAACCGGATCTACGTCATAGTCGGCAGTTTTGGCCACGGTTGTAGAATAACAGGTGGCCCGACTCGCCGCTCCGCCAATGCGTGTCACGGAGGTGCTTGAGTTGCCGCCGCTTTTCCGCAAGGTGGCAGCAGGTATACTGCGGGCCGATATCTTCGCTCCGGCGCATTTGAAAACATGTGGCCAGCGTGCGTCGCCAGCATTTAAACTGCAGTTTACATCTTTAACTTTTGAGAAAGAGATCCGCGGTGTATTTTGTTACACCAGAGAGGCCTTGAGCAACACTGAAGAGTGGCCGTCGCTTAGAACGGACGCGCCACTAATGAAAGCATGCAACGCAACCAGCGTTGCAGCGGCGTCTCTTCCTTCCTGCTTGGTCATCTTCGATAAATGCGGAGGCGTCCGTGGGTGCAAGCATAGTCCCTCAATACTTTTTTACTGGTCACGAAACTTCGGGCCAAGTTTGGTATAGGGACAGCTCCTCCCGCCAGGGGGCATTACTGCAGTCAAGGGGGCTTTCATCGCGGCCGCTTAAACGGCGTTTTTGGTGCGTCGAGAGGTTTCCGTGGCGGAAACTCGCTCTGGTGGCTTCACGGACATATTTTCGTGTGTTTTTATATACTGATCACCCATCGCGTATAGGCAGCGTGCTCGTACCTGTGCGTAGCGGTCATCAATGTCTGTTCGGTTGCGGCAATGTTCTATTCCTTTCGATCGCGGTGGAATCGGCGTGCAGCCTTGCCCTGCACGCTGATTTAGCAAAGACTGTTTGGTCATGCCTTTTTGAAGGTTTTTATTTTCCTCGAGGCTGTAGCCGACGTCGGCGGAAGAACCGCGACCAACATTGCCAGTACACAGCCGTACGTACGACAGGCGTGAATCCCGCCTCTTCACCGAAAAACATATAGCCGGAGCGACAGCGCGGCACACAGCATGTCTTTGTCATCGTTCGTGAAACTGCCGCTAACTGTTTGTCACATACGAAAATGGTCACAGGCACACACAGCACCACACACACGCGATAAAACGACGCAAACAAAGCGAACGCAGAGCGCGTCGCCGCGCTGAGCTCGACGAGTGCCTTGTTCGCCGGAGCGACCGTGCGGAACGCAGGACGTCTTCTACATCGTTCGTCACGGTGCCGCTAACTATTCGTCACGTATGAACACGATCAGACGCACAGAAAGCACCACACACACGCGATACAGCACGATGCACAAAAACAAACACACCACGCCGTCGCCTCGCTGACTACTTCGACGAGTGCCGCGGGTGCCCCCCTAACGCTGGTGGCGCCGCCCCGCGGTCAAAATTGACGACACACAAAGCTCTCCCATAGAGTGACGGGGAAGTTTCGTGACCAGAAAAAAGTATTGAGGGACTATGGTGCAAGCCACGGTGTAAGATATATACTCTTTAGGTGAGGACACTCGCGAGACGCCATCGACCAGATAAAGTAACAACGCTGAGCACCCGTCGGTCCGCTGACGGCAGCGGATACCTATCGGAGGGATGACGCAACTTCAACACAAAAACGCGTTCCCGTAGCAACTGGCGCTTCGCGGGAAATTTGAATTTCCTAGTCAGCGAACGCGGCCATGGCACGCAAGCAAGTAAAGTTTGAAACGCATACCGCGTTTTTCGCGAGCGAAAAACGAGACATGCGGCGGACGCCGGCGTTGCCGCCGACCACGTTGGTTGCTATAGCAACGGTGCAGAAAGCATTTTTTCTCTTTAAGTTGCGTCTTCCCGCCGATAGATACCCGCTGCGGTCACCGGTCCAACAGACGCGCGCCGTTGTTACTTTATCTGGTCGAACGCGCTCTGCATGCAAGCCGAGGAGTGTCCCCACCTAAAGAGTATATATCTTACACCATGGTGCAAGCATCCGAAGAGCAAGAGCGTCCCTATGCAACGCAACCAGCGTCGCAAAGTCGCAATCAGCCTTCGAGTCATGATCACGGCGAGATCACGGTGGTCGTGATTAGGTGATTCCACGGCTTGAGATACGCTCTGATGCGTCGCGTTTGTTGCGCTCTGTCAAACCAACGCGCGCGACCACATCGGTGTTTCCGCTCACTTTGTAAGCTGGAACCACGGCTGAAACCACGGTGGCTTGATCTGTGCCGCGGATGTGGCGGCGACCATAGGACGAAAATGCTTCGCTCCAAATTGCAAATCTGGCTACAAAACTTGCAAAGAAAAGCTGTGTCTTTTCTCCGCGCCGAAAGACGAAAAGCGGCTGCAGTCGTGGAGAAATGCAATTCCACGGAAAGACCGCCAGCTACAGTCCTCCGACATACATACGATAACGTGAAAACCAAATGCCTTTTTTTAGGGGCGAAGCTCCTTATAGCATCACCTGGTCGCTCGTCGCCCCATGCGGCGTGTCCCCGCCGTCGCGTCTCCCTTATCATTCAATAGATGGCGCTGTCTCATAGAGATGCATAGTGTGCCTCGATGTGTGCGCCCGCGCATCAAGGCACCCTAGAGATGCATGCAAACTGCAGTTGGATGACGATATACTATAGCGCTGTCCCATAGAGATAGAAACTTTTTAATGAAGAACAATAAAAAAATTTAAAAAATGAAAAAAAAGAAATAAGAAAGAAGAAAGAGAGGAAAAAGGAAAAATAATCAAAGTGGCGTATCGCTTTGATTACTGCTGGGCGAAACCACTGAACATTTCACGGTGTATCCGTGATTGCTTCAGGAGCTTCGCCCAAGCTCTTCATCATTCACCCGTGGATATGCTGTCATTTTTTTTACTCTGTACACTCGCCGGTAGGAATTTTCACGCTTTCGAAAAAAAAAAAAGTACGCGCGCGTCTCTTGCAGTCGGAACCCTGTGACAGCCATATCGGGACTACCCGCGCCGATTAGAAAATTTTAAGCTTCATAAAGCCTGGCGCTCTTACATTTGCGGTCGAAGCTGGCAGACAGGCACTACAAGCTAGTAAAAGCATAAGCAACCGTTTAAAGCCACAAAATTCGCTAGAGAAACCGGTTTTTACAGCACAGCGAGCGCTTGCAATGCGCGTCTTTCGGCCCAAAAACTGGTCGCGAACCTAGCGGCGGCTCGATGGGCCACCTGTTTTTATTCTACCACCGTGGTTTTGGCGGAGCCGTGGCCTCCGTGACTACTTCTGGCTGCGCGCGTTGGTGGAACTGATCGCGAAGGCCATGCTTTTACAGAGCTGATGGCGCCGATGACGCGCACAACGAAGTTAACGTCACCGCCTTCGCTCAGCAGTTCAAGAAGCCCTGCGGCTGCAGCCGCTGTTTTTTTTTACCAAGAAATGCCATTTGCGTTCACTTCTGTGAACTCTTACATTGGTTTTCGAATTCAGCAAGGATCAAACTATGATTACACATTCCAAAGACATTTTTTTAAAAGTGCTTCAGCTTCCCTTTAACTAGCAGTTGTTCTGTGTACGAATCCAACCGATGAGCGAAGCTCCTTAGAAATGGGACGCAAACGACTATGCGCCTGATCTCGCTGCTGGGTTTCATGAAGGCGGTAGAGTGAGGATCGGGTGGGGAGAGTGTTTGCTGAGCCACTGACCTCCATTAGAAAGGCTGGACGGCGCATCCCCACCGGAAGGTTTGTCCCGGAAGCTGTCGTCTTCTGTCCGTCTCAGTCTCGCAATTCAAATATTTTCGGGTGGCAGCTGTTGCTATCATCGTTTTTCTTTTAAATGCGAAGCATTTCTTAGCGAACCTCTGGCACTTTGAGCGTTTCTATCTACGTATCTATCTATCTATCTATCTAGCCGCCTACGTCTGGGTGTTCTCATGATCGCCTCCTTAACTTGGTGTAGACCAAAATTGGCATGGGAGGGTAAGAGGATTTGACGAATATGATTGTCGGGACGTGACATGAATAACGTGAAAATCCTGTCGCGTACGTCGTCAAACCCTTTCCACTAGACACGTGTGGCACATACCCGTTTACCACGGGCCGAGGTGTACGGGTATGCGCCACAGGTGATTGACACTTTATATCTACCCAGGAACGGCGAGAACAGACATTGGTAACTTAAATGCTAGAGCGTTAAGGAAAACGAACATCGGCAGCGTTGACTCAGCGAATGGAAAGTATGAAAATTAGGATCCCAGCAGGAATCGAACCCAAGCATTCTGCGTGGCAATCAGGCATTCTACCACTGGAGCCACGCCATGTCTACCAACTGGTTTGGAAAAACAGCCTACGCAGGCGTAATATCCGTGCAATGTCAATCGTGGTTGTGGTGCTTGCTATCTAATTTACAAGAAAGCAATAAACACCACATGATACTCCTACGATGTGTACTCCTACGATACAGGTGTCATATCAGATAAACGTCTGTGGTTCCAGTGTTGGCTCCACTTTTTATAGCAGTCTAATAAACATTACGTTTGTATTCCTGATTCAGCAAGCTATATTGAAGCATTGCTCGACCCCGGAGGAATACATTAGCGAAAGTTGCATATGACATCCACATCACCGCACCGTAAAGTGCACTTCCTCCGCTTGAACGACGCAGTGTCCTCTTCATTTCTTACGAGGCTGGGCAATGGCCTCATGCTGACGGAGGATGATGCCAGATTGATGGACAGCCGCTTTGTAGACTAGGCTACGTAGGCCACATACGCCCAGGTAGTCTACGAAATCGCACACGCACCATCCCACTGATGTTGGTCTACGTAGCACTATCCTGGCCTACCCAGCCTCGACGGCCTATACCTCACCAACGCGAAGGGTGGCTTCAGGTTCCGACATGTCCGCCGGCTCTATCGACAGGCAATTTGTCGACGAAATGACCGAGGCATCCACGATTTCCAACAGCTCTACTATCCACTTACTTCACTACCACATGGACCCCTCGTCACCATGGTCACGACCGGATCCTATAACAGTCATGAGCCGATGCTGGTGCTCCACTGGATCAGTGGTGATGGGACGCCCTTGTTTCAACAACTGTCAAGAACTTCTTCCACACATGCTCACGGGTTCGTGAAACGTGCGTGCGTTCTCTGGGGACAAAGTATAGGCATATACATATCAGCTTGCCGCTTCTGGTGTTGGTAACCACCCACGTTGCCATGGGCCAGCGTTACACCATCCGTACACAACTGGTTATATAACACATATGAGGCTTTTCAACATATATGAGTGCGTATAAATTTATACAAATCTTTAGCGTCATTTTGTAACGTGTCACTTAGTAAAACAAATTACGCCACAGTCCCCTTGCCGCCGCATGCTTCGCATAACAGGACTCCCCGGTACGTGGGATCTGCCCATTTTTTTTTTTTTCAAACTCTGCGATTACGCCTCACTTTAGCGCCGACGAACGCTACACGAAAGATGACAGACGCCGTGCCGACACCATCCGAATACGGCGGAGTGCTGCAACGTACAAAATGCGTAAAAAGTACTTCAACTTTGAGGTACTTACGCGTGAAATGTCTACCCTGACGACTTTTCCGGTCGATTCGTACAGTTTACTGCGCTACAGGCAGGTATTTCATTAAAAAAGAAGCGAAAAGCTCTCTTCCGGGACAAAAACGGCGGCTTCCGGTGACTTCACGCCCGCGTGCTCGATGTAGGGTGCCTTGATGCGCGTTTTGTTGCGCGTGCACACATCGAGGCACACTACTCGATGCGCCACCCAGCTCCTCCTAGTGGAGATCAGTGTGCTGAGCTTGGTGGCGGGAACGACTGAGCGAGTGAGTGTGTGGCGCGCGCAGCGCGGGGAGAGGGAGAAAGGTGGGAGAGGGATGCGAGCGGTGATGCGGCGGGGACCTTCGACGGCGCGCAGAGCGTTTCATTAGGCAGTTTTCGAATAGCGTATGCTAAGTTAGCGTTAGCGTTTGCGGCTGCTATTTCCTTCGCTTAACGGGAGCCCGCAAGCGGTTAGCGTATGACGCATGCGCAGTTGCGCGAAAAGCCAACGCAAAGCTTTGCGTACGCTATTCGAAAACTGCCTATTATCTTCTTTACGCATACGTAAGGCCACCACATAATTTGTGGGGCGTCGTGCAGGGCGAAGTGATCACCTTCGGCTCCGAATTCTTCGGTTCGTCATGTCATGCCATTATAAAAATGATAAACCACGTGTGCCCTCATGAGTGCTTATCGATATATTGACAATGCTTCGCTCGCCCGAAATTCGTGGATACCAGCGTGACATAGGTATCTTCAGTTCGCCTAACGTATGTGCATTTCATGGGCGTGTGCTGTGGGGCAATTTTAGTAATTTATGCCGCGAGCTGCACGCGTCCAGTGGCAGCAGCGTGTTCTGAGCTGTTGTAAGACCGCCTGTGTTTGCATTGTAGGGGTCTGCGCCAGCCGCCGCGCAGAACCCCTCAGAGACGAGGACGAGACACTGAGCGACACGTCTTTATCATTTCAAGACGGCCGCGACTCACTGTCAACGGCCACTGAGCGCGAGCCGCGAGCGGGCCGTGTCCATCGTTTTCTTCTACCGTCGGCGCGCTCGCGGCTGCCACTCCCATAGCATATAAAAGTTACATACGCAGACGCCAGAGTTACAAGGATATTGTAACGCTCCTACATTAGGCGCATTTAAAGCACGCCTACTTTCGCGAGCTGCACGCAGGGGCAGCAGCGCCTTATAAGCAGCTGAACCATAATATATTTCCGCAATTAGCACTTATTTGCAATTTGCGCTTTAGCGTGGCATACAGTGGTTCTCTATAACTGATATTTTGTATTTAGTTGCTTTCATATTCGGATACTTAGTACTATCTTACTAATTAACCGTTATTACAGCGAAAGCTGTTATGAGATCAGTAGCTGCCTGGACCTGACATTAGTGTCGCATAGTATTGTCACGAAAGTTCAATGGTTCACAGATATTGAAACTCACGGCAGTGACCATATTCCCACGTACGTGACAGTAAGAGGTCTGGATGGTTCTCATCCTCCTGGACACTCGAGACGTATTGACTTTGACTGGGAAGTGTATCAGATGTCAGTGGAGGACAAGTGCATGCATGAACCGCCGGAATCAAGGAGTGATCCATAATGCGATGGAGACTTCTACGAGGATGTGTTTGAAAGCATCGAGACGTACAGCACTCGACCAAGAGTTGGAGCAACTTCAAGCTATCCGCCGGCGTGCCTAAAGACGATATAGACGCACGAAATCCATCTATGACCTCAGAGAATCCAGACGCATTCAGAAGAAAATCCAGCGTCGAATGCACAAACTTCAGGAACAACGATGGAAGAGCTTCTGTGACTCGCTATATCCCCGCAAGCCTTTGTCCCCCGTATGGAGGACTCTTCAAGGCATTCACTCACATCCGCAGCAGCGTCATCCCTTCGCTGCGCAGGCACTACATCAACGTCGCTCACAGCTTGAGGTTTCTGGTGAATATTGTGCCAAGATCACTGGCGAGCTCTCCATACCGACCGACCTGTTGCCACATGACGTTCCGGTTGCACGAGATCAGCAAATGGAGGTTCTATTCTATATGGAAGAACTTCCTGCAGCACTGAACACGTGCAGGCGCTCGTCGTCCGCAGGTCCAGATGGGGGGAACTATGCTGCCTTACATCACCTGGGCCCAACGCACAACGCTGCCTCCTGGACATTTTCAATCAATCTTGTCATGATGGCGCAGTCTCCGACGAGTGGAAGTGCAGCCGCCTGGTGCCTCTGTTGAAGCCCGGAAAGGCTCCGTTGGATATTGGCATCATACCGGCCCATCGCACTAGCAAGCTGCATCGGCAAGGTCATGGAGAGGATGCTGCTGACACGCATGGAATGGTACCTAGAAGATATAACATCCATCCTGATGCTATGGCTGGCTTTCGACGGGGTCAGTCTTCAATTCGATAGCGTCATTGACTCGGTGGCCTGCGTTCAGCAGCAGAAAGCTAAGAAGCGGCTGTCGGTAGCACTGCTCTTAGATGTGAATGGTGGCTATGCCAACGTGACCCACAAGGCCGTTCTCAGTGCTCTCGAAGCAGTAGAACTTGGAGGTCACGTCTTTCGATGGATGAGAAGCTACCTCACAAAGAGATCCATGTTCGTCCAAACAGAAGATGGGCCTACGAATAAGCATTTCACAAGTCGTGGGATGCAATAGGTGGCGTGCTGAGCCCGACTCTCTTCAACCTAGTTCTGGTGGGGCTCACTGAAACGCTGCCAAAGACGGCTAATATATCTCTCTACGCTGATGATATCTGTATCTGGGCTTCCGGCGTGACACGGCCTCAAGTGCGCGCAAGAATACAGAAGGCGGTAACATTCACATCTGCATACCTCCGCCAGCAAGGTTTGACTATCGCTACAGAAAAATGCGCAGCAGGGGCGTTTACAGCCAAACCGATGTCCTTCTACCCAGTGTGTATCGAAGGCCAATCAATTACGTATTAGAGCAGTCATAGATTCCTAGGTGTCATCGTGGATCGCGACCTAACCTGGAGTCCACATGTCGCATATCTGAAGAGAAGACTCACATGCATTCAGAATGTAGTTAAGTTCGTTGCCGGAAAATCATGGGGACCATCCGTGCACTCAATGCTGTAGCTTTATACAGCTCTCTTTCTCGATTTCTCCGGTACAGCCTTCCTGCCCTGTCCAGCACGTGCAAGACTAACATCCGTGCACTATAGAGTGTGGAAGCCTAATCACTTCGGACATGCCTTGGCCTTCCAAGATGCTTATCAACAGTTGCAACTATCGCTATCGCACAAGAACAGCTGGTCACAACACATATCATCGTTGAGACGCTTAGAGCGTACATTCGGCATTTATCGCGGCTACCGTCACATCATTTAGCGTGTTTGCCAGCGCGGAGGCCCCATGCTTCGTTCTGCGATATTGTGACGAAACACCACGACATATTACTGCCTGGCTTCAAACCTGCAATGCGCCCGGCATCTGCGTTGTGGAGTCTCCGTCAACCTGACATGCGCTTATCGGTTCCTGGAATCGTTAAGAGGCACACATGTCAGCGCTAGCCTTGAAGCAGTTGTCTTTGCATCTGTTGGACGAAACATACTTTGAACGCAAGCATGTTTACACCGATAGCTCCACTAATTCCAACAGCTCCATCAACAGTTCCACCTGGTAACGTATTGTTACAGTTCAAGTTTTCTCACAATGACGTCGACAGCAGCAGAACTCGCAGCGCTTCAAGGTGCGGTAAAGTACATTCTTCAGCAGCCACCTGATCGATGGGCCATATTTTGCGACTCGAGGCCAGCCTTACAAACACTACGGTTTGCTTTACACGAACAATCAGTGTACGAGATAAGGCACGACTGCCACCAAGCGCTCGAAGAAGGACATGATATTACATTTCAATGGTTGCCGAGACATTGCGGAATTGTCGGCAATGACCGCGCGGATGAAGCTGCACGATCGGTTCATGACCAAGACCTGCGTACACCCATATCACTCTTGAGAACGGACGCCGCGCGGCGACTGCAATCACTTGCACGCCGTATCACACTTCAACAGTGGAATACGCAGGGTTTTTCCAACGCGCCACTCGATTGACCCAAATTTGCAACTTCGTTTGCAATTCGGCCTCTCAAGACGCGATGCAACTTTGCTTGTGTCGCAGTGGTTGAGCGTGGGATTTAGGAATGCGCATTCGTGTCTCATTGGATGGTAAGCAGTGCGGCATGCAACATTGGCGCCTGCGA
>NC_051180.1:147483622-147517323 GCF_013339695.2 Rhipicephalus sanguineus
ACACCAAGACGAGCGCGTACTAATTGTCACAGTTGTTACTTATTTCTGTTTGAACAGCGCGCTCCTTTCGCAAACGCGGCCGCTGCAGCGAGCGAAGCGAAGCACCCCACCGGCCGCCCCTTCTTTCCTTGAGATAAGCGCAGGAAAGCGACGACGCCCTGTAGAGCGAAGAGCAACGGCGTTCGAAGGGGCGGGGCGACGATCTTTAAAGCGCGCAACACGCGCGCACGTCGCGCCATCTATGTGGCCACTAAGAAAGCATGCTGAATTACATGGTGTATATAAATAGCTCGCCGTTAGCAGGCTGAGAGACGGTGCTGTCGTGGCTTAACGTCTAACGCGGCGGGCTGCAAAGTGAGAGGTCGCCCGTTCGATTCCGCGCGTCGGAAAGAATTTCTTAAGGTGGCGGTCCCACTCCGGCGAACCCCCCTCCGCATTTTACGCATTGTTTGCGGACACACTGTGCTCGCTGTGCTTGACAAATAAATAATAATTGTAATAATTCAGAAAGCTTATGATCTCCGCTTTCTAATGAGACCTGGTGTTAATGCCTGTTCGGAAGCGTTACCTAATAGCAATGAAAATAGTGTGAGCAACAAAAGGCATTTTCGTTGTACAAGCCTCCGTTGTACGGCCAGTACGGCGAAACTGTTCAACATAACAAGACCAAATTTACCGTGCCTTTAGAAGAAGTGCTATTTAAGGTTTCTATGAAGAGATATTAGCCATAAAATAATTAGTAATTTATTTACGCTCCAATGAAAATGGGCAAAATATTAAAAGTTTCTGTGAGAATATCTTTTTTACTTTTCAAAGCAGAGCAATAATATTTAGTGACTACGTAGACTACATTACACTTATTTTGCATGCGAAGTTGCTTTGTGTTCTGACGAAAACTTGATGAACTATTATTGTGTCAATGCGGCAGTTTATGGCTGTACTTGGTCACGCATTACCGATGAAGCGACAAAACTATACAAGCTGCTACTGTGAACTTCTACATAATGAAGAAGCAAGGCCCTTTCTATGATTCTATGAAGAGAAAATTCCTTTATCTTTATTAGGGAACCTGCAAGACAGCAGTGGATTTACGTAATTTTCCTGCTGACCAGTCCCGTAGAAACTCGCTTTTTTTTTTTTAGACGCTAATTGCCAACGAGTATTGCACATTAGTAGATGCATATTGTGTCATTTATCTACTTGTGCTCACTAACTTGACCACTCAGTGCTTCAAACAAAATATTTTAAATGAATCATAAGTCTCACAGGCGTTTTTTGGTGGTAGCTCCATCTATGAAATGAAACATCAAGTTGCTTTATGCGAGTTCAAGCGTTCGCCAAAAGTGGCGCAATTAAACATAATAAAGCGGGTAGAACAGGCATGAATTATATCTCCAGGCCTCATAGTTTGCTTCACGAGATAAGTCTAGTCGCCGCGCGTAAGAAACATCAACCGTAAAAGGAGGAGGGCTTAGTGATAAACCCTTTCCACTCGCCCCACGTCAGCAGGTGGGGCGGTCTCATCAAGCGGCAAATGGTTTCGGTGTGCAGGAAGATTGCGCGTTCGTCGCGCGTTCTTAGAACCAGTGTTCCCCGGCACGTCTTTAGTAATGTGCATCTCTTTGTGGTTCAGCTGCTTGTGTTTTGCGCGTTCCTTTGAGTGTTTTCGTGCCTGTGAGGTTCGAAATTGTGAAAGGAAGGACGCTGACATGCCGTGTGAATGATACGTATGTAGCGCCGCTTCAAAGGGGACACGATGGTGAACGTATGAAAGCTTGTCATTGCCGGAATTTTCCGAGTATGCCTGTCGAGCACTGTGCCGACAACTTCCACTGACCAGTAGTGGTAAGTTGTACCCAATCAGGTAATTACGTCCTAGTTGCAACGATGCGACAGAAGCGAGACTTTGTTGGAGATGCAGAACGTTCTAGTCAACGTGGCAGAATATTCAATGTACGGGACCCTGGAAAAGTTATATTGTGCTTTGTGAAAAGACGCACTCACTTCGGATAAGACGATCACTGTCCTTGCCATTAATGAGCGCTACGGTGTCAGGATACAGTTCGACTGAGGAGGACTACTCTACGTAGTGATAGCGCTGTTGCGCACTGCTACTTTGTCGTAAAGCGGCTTGCTGCGTAGCCAGAACTACTACTAATGATCGGATAACAACTAGTTCGTAGCAAAGTACAAGGCGGACAGTGCAATGTCTGGTCAACGAAGAATAACCTGACTTAGACGCACGTGAGAGTGGCCACATGAACAAAATAGTGCCGATACATATGCTACTGACGAACATTTTGTTGAAAAACTTTTGCGGCAACCTAAATGGAAAACTTGTCGATGGTGCCTGTAAGTCAAAATAAAGGAAAACCACAGCTTTCCACAACAAATAAGTGTATTCGTGCTTTTATAGAACAAGCATAAATAAAAACTGGATTCTGTAAAAGCCTACATGACCGGTCATGTAAGCCCCCAAGGCGACCCTGTCCAGCTCTGACCCAGTGCAGCAACAAGCCCTGGTCGACCGTCGTGCCCGGGCGGCGGCAAGAGCCAATGGTCTTCCGGACTAGGAGGCCCGCCCCCAATATCGACTTATTTCTACCAATAAATGTTGTATTCTCTCCCTCCCAAGGGGGGGAGGGGCGCCCAGCCCCCTCGTGTGCACGCGTCGCTGGCCGATGTACCTATAGACCTTTTCGCTGTTTGTAAACACAGCTCCCGGACGGCTTCCGGTTTTGTGCGCCGGCGTAGCCTAGTAGCATTGGCGGGGATAAAAAGCCTTAGCGAGTAGCCCGCACATTTTCAACACTTTTCTCCCTGTGTCTGTCCAAATATTTCAAATGAATATTCTTCTGAGCTGCACACACAGCAGTACAAGAGTTAGGCCTTCACTTTAAGCCCCCTCCTTTTACCTGAAAGCGAAGGAAGAGTCTTTCCTTATTTTGGCACAACATAAAAAACACGCTTTCTGCTTCGCCGTTAGAGATCTGATGATTGAAGTGACCGGAAGTTTCTTGGGGTGCAACACGTGCTGCTACTATCGCAATCTTCAAACCGACCGAAAAGGCGAATACTGAGTTTCATACAATATATGCAACGCTGTGGAAGCTATACAAGAAGTTCAGTCAGCAGTATGTGTGAGTACGCGCGTCCAGCCCCTGGCTTTCACCGTTGTAAACGCTCGTGCGAGACGACCACGAACGCGCCTGCACAGCGTCGCGAAAGGTTACAAATGAAAACAAAGCGACGAAAATAACGGGGTGTCTTGCCCTCCAACGCACAAACCATCTTGGTTTATTACTGTTCCCAAGAGAAAAAAAATCATGCCTCACATGGAAAAATCATTGTCTTCTTCCTCACGCAAATGCATTCATTGTCAGACGTCTCGCTGGCAGAAGCATGTGTTCTAGGAGGTTCTAACTCCGGTAATTAGTGGTAGTCATGTGTTCAACTGATCATCAAGATGTACTTTATTTTGGTAACCGCTTATTGCAGTTTGAGAGGATGAAATTTCGCAGATAACTCTCGAATTATAATTTGCTGAAATCTGTCGGTCCATTTTTTCCTCCTCCAATTGTAATAAGCAAAAGCACGCCCCCCCCCCCCCCCCACACACACACACACACACAACAGACATGCGCTCGCGCGATGCTATAAAAGTCACTGGCACGGTCGCTAAAATGAACCAAAATTATTGTTTTAGTAGCGGCCGTGCAATTCCACTGCAACGCTGCGAAGCGTTTGATTGATGTTTTGTTCAATACTATTTCACTGAGGCACATTATATTATGTGAGTGAGTGCGTTAGTGAGAGCGTAGCGCGTGCGTGTGGGTGAGAGCGTGTGTGTGTGCGTGTGTGAGTGCACGCTGTTGTACGCACCAGTGTGCGTGTGTGTGCGTGTTTTTTTTCTTTTGTTCTCAAGCGATTGTATTTAGACGCTGCGCTGTCCTTTCTCAAGGGCTGCAATAGGAAGCGAGCGTTTGTCCTTACAAACTGGGGCACTTATCGTCATGTCGTTGAAACGACGCCAACAGTTGGCCCCGATTGTAGGTGAAAGACGCCGTCCGCGTTTGTGCTCCTTGCTTTTTGTCGGCCGATTTCCGTCACCTAGCGCGACATATAACATATAAAACACGCGCGAGGCGACGCTGACCATACTTGCGCGCGCAATTTTCTCGCTTTCTGCAAACGTGGATGAGTGGCGTCGTCTGTTGTCGTTTTTCGAACTATTGGCAAGATGGTGGTAGTGGAACCGCCACCTTAATTATTTTTTCTTTGTGGTTTTTCTATATATATACATACTTATGCATATACGGTGAATGACGGCGACGGAGACGGACATTTTCCAGCCGAGACTGTCCATATAATTGCTATCGCAATAAAAGAATCGCGTTTTTATTCGGTTTTTTTTTTTTGCGTCGCGTTTTCTTCACACGGGATTTTATTCGGTGCGTTGTGGTAGGCCGCCTTGGCCATTTCGTTATCTAAAAGCGTGCACTGAGCATGGCGTGGCTGTCGAAGTGCTCCGTGAACCCGAGCCCAACCGTCTAAGGTGTGGCCTCTGCAGCATTCCGTAGGACAATGTATTCAGTCGACGAGGCGAAGAAATGATTGTTTAGTGCGTACGTGAATTTATTAAGCATTCTCAGAAATTTGTGCTTTCTTATGACAACACACTATTTCCCCCTGCACAGCTGCATGCTGCCCGCCAGCCTCTATTTCCCACGGTCAGTGGCAGCTGCAGGTTCCTGAGCTGTAGACCTTAGTGGTGTGTCACTATAAGGGTCGAAACCCATTCTCTCTCTCCCGTGTCGTACGTTCATTCCGCGCTCGGAGCGCGGGATCCATCAGCGTGCTGTTACGCCTGCTGCCGACGTACGCGCACAATCCAAAACAAGGCGCACACAGAGGACGTAAGCATGCGCGCTTCTGTGCCAGTAGGCGTGCGACTAAGGGAAACACAGCGAATTAGACGACAGTATCAAGGTATCAATGCAACTAGATCGCGTCAGCGCCTAGAAACCAGACGCGATACACCGCGCCAGACCGCGCTACGAGAAGCAGCAGACCGGAACTATCAATCGCCAGCAGCAGCCGTCAACACCACCAAGTTACGTGGAAAGGAAACCACACAACAAAGCGAGGGAACGTAATGCACTGGGCGGGGCACCTCGAACGGCGCTCTCTCTCTCCTCTGGAATGAAGCGAATTGAGAGGGAATGCGTCAGGTAAACGTAGCGATTGATATATCTCCGGTCCAACTTTAGCTTTCCGAAAAATTATTTCGGCTGTGTATTCCTGGGAAGGGTCTGACTCATTCCAAGGTGTTTTTCACGCCAAGCGCGAGGGGTGGTTCATGATCCTTTTAAGAGAAGGGAGCTTCGACGTCGCGGAGGAGTGCCGGCCTAAGGAGCTTCGATCCTAAAAAAAAAAAGGATGGCTGATCCCTCCGTCATAAGAATCGGTGTAACACGAACTGAAGCGTGTCGTCACAGAAGTAGTTGATTGTTTATAGTGCACTGGTATATGAGAGCTTGTATGATGTCTATTGTCGTTTGGCAGATATAGCACCGCTTCATGTGGACGCACCCACGTTGACGCCTAGTGGCACATCTTCGTACCGACGACTAACGCCCATGATCATGATTTAAGCCTTGCGGTAGCTGAAGTTGTCAAGATATACCTGGACACAGCATATGGTGAATCCCGCGCAAACATGGCACTAACAAGCACATAGTAAACACCGATACTCGATATGCACTACTTCAAAGCCTTGTGAAACGCGAAGAGAAACGCGACGAGCGTCGTGTCTTCCCTCTAGCCTGACTGTTAATTCTCACAGGGCGAGCGGGGAACGCGGTGCGACAGCTGAGCGAGCGTCGGAGAACTATTTTTCTATATATATGGATGCTATGAATGAGGTTTGGACCAAAGCCACCACAAGCGTTGACGAATTACACTTGTCTTATTGGAAATGTGCCGAATGGGATGGTCATAGCCACGGCGCGTTGCAGGAGCTAATGGCGGAGGCAACGATTTTTTTTTCGACTCTGGTGGCACACATGCCACCCCTCTGTTATAAAGGGGACGCTCATAGCACCCACCCATCCATCCATCCATCCATCCATCCATCCATCCATCCATCCATCCATCCATCCATCCATCCATCCATCCATCCATCCATCCATCCAAGAACACTGTGAGAGTGTGAAAGATAAAAAGCGCGTTCATGTAGCCTCCGTTATGCGTTGGGCGGTATCTCAGTGGGCTAAACCCCCTCCTGCCATTTTCGGGGAAAAAGAGGTCGTGGGTTCGACTCCTGTCAACGGAACTTTTATTGCGATAGCAATTATATGGACAGTCTCAGCTGGTTCTTGCCGTCGCCGTCGCCGCCGTAATGCGGAGGGTTGTCTGTCTTGTGTTTCTTAGCCATCTGATGACGTTTATTTTGCTGACGTATTTCCGCGACAGAAATACGTCAGCAAAGTCTTGGTGGACCCTGGCATTAAACACTTTCGTGCTAAAAAAAACTGGCGCGGTGCGTCGCCCGCTCATCCGCGCAGGAGAGTTTAGGGTGCAGGCGCGTGTTTGGTTTGTTCAATGCCGCCAGACGACACTGACCTCCACGCATCTGGGTGGAACCTTTTGGAGCTGGCGAGCGCTGTTGACGAAAATCTAGCAATCCGGCAAACGCGGCTCGAAAACGCCGCTGCTTTCTTTCCGTGCGGGTGCACTTGCGACCACGGCAACGCAGGCGTTCACTGCGCGTCGCGTTTTTCTCTCGTGGAAAACGCGCCATGTGGTTCCGCCTTAAGGAGGCGGCTCGCGTAGGCTATATCTCGGTCGTGTCTCTGTTGGCACTGGGCGAGGACGGCTCCGATTCCATGACCACTAGCATCGGTTCGGACCTCTGTCTGAGCGGATCAGTTGTGGTGAGGTGAGAAAAAGCGGCAGCTTGAGCGGAACCCCACGTAAACGGCTCGTCTTTTTTCAGAAGGTCAGTGAGTGGTCGAGCGATTGTTGCAAAATCTTTCACGAACTTTCTGAATTAAGAACGGAGTCCCACGAAGCTCCGGACGTCTTTGACGGACTGGGGTACAGGAAAACTCGTAACTGCACGAATTTCATCCGGGTCCGGCCGCCCACCTGAAGCATCGACGAGGTGGCCCAACACTGCAACCTGTCGGCGGCCGAAGTGACACCTTGACAAGCTCAACTGGAGGCCAGCATTTCGGAGGACGTCGAGAATAGCTGACAAACACTGAAGATGGGTATCAGTTTAGGCGAATATACAAGGACATCATCGAGGTAACAAAATCGTATTGATCATTTGAACCCTTGTAGCAGAGTCCATCATACTCTCGAACGTGGCTGGGGCGCTGCATAGACCGAACGGCGTAATCTTGAATTGGTATAGGCCATCGGGAGTTACAAACGCAGTCTTTTCTTGGTCTTTCTCGTCCACAGCGATCTGCCAATAGCCAGAGCGTAGGTCAACTGAAAACATTCGCCGCGTATCTGCGTGTTTCGCTGCAAATGTCGTCGAAAGACGATAGCCTTCTGCCATTTATGTTTTGCCTTTCCTTAGACAGCGCTCCCTCTATGTTGAATCGGCCGCATCTGGCTGGCATTGATAAAATAGAGGGGGCGCTGCGTGAGATATGGACGCCATCTGTCAGTGGCGTAGGGAAACATGGGCTTGTGCAGAACCCAGGGCCACTGCCAGGTGGCAGCACCATATCGTCGGCAGAGGGCTATTTCGTGCATAGCGTCGCATTTTCAGCGCAGCGAAACACTAGGGTCTTTAGAATTACGTATTTATGTATTTTCTAGTAAAGGAACACACCACCTAATAGTTACATATTGATGTTGCGTCTCTTATATGCGTAATATTTGCTTTTTGATCAACAATGTTCACAAGTATCAACGCAGCTACCAGCTCAAGATGGCTGGGCGTTCAGCAAGGGCATAAACTTTGGCCGGGTGGCTGTATCGTGTGACAGACAGACAGAAAGACAGACCGAATTTCTGCGTTCAAGTATCCCAAGAAAGGCTATCGTCTTTAATAAAGTATCGCGCATCGTGGAGACAAGAGCGTCATCTATTCGGGGCAAAGGGTAAACGTCCTTTTTCGTAATTCGATTCAGATGGCGGTAATCAACGCAGAAGCGCCACGTGTCATCTTCCTTTTTAACAAGCACGGCGGGCGACAACCAAGGGCTCGATGAGGGTTAAATAATGACTTTGGCTAGCATCTGGTTGACTTTTTGTTGATAGACCTTACGCAGGCAGCCGATATGGTCGGCGGTGAATGGCAATAGAATCAACAGTGCTTATGCGGTGCTTTACGAGTGAAGTCTGGCCAAGTTGTCGTGTTAGGAGGCCAGAAGGCGGCATAGGACGGCAGATTGCTTAGGTTTGAGGTCCGGGTCGATCATGGGACGTGAGGCCGTGTTGAGACATGTGGCATCCCGCGGGTGACATGAAAGATCGGAGCATACGTCTCCTGCACAAGTGGTGACGTGGTCGTCTGCTAAGGGTCGCGGCGTGACGACCGAGGTTCCTTGAGGTAGCAATTGCTTCGTAAAGCCGAAATTGATAAGAGGGGGTATATCCGGTTAGAGGCCACGGTTACGACGGAGTGTGACACAGTGATGTCACGCCCCAGGAGGACATCATGAATAGGCGTGACGACATAGTCACCGTCAAGCACGGGGGAGGATGGTGCCAATTCGACAAATGTGAGGACTTTAGGTGGCATGCGGATGAAGTCTGCGGTGCAGAGGCTGTTCGGGAGTTCGGCGCGAGTATCTGCAAGAACAGGAAGTTCTAGGCAAAGAATACAGGCGGAACAGTCGATCAGGGCAGAATGCGTCGAGGGGAAGTTCATCCCAAAAATGAGGTCGTGAGGGCAATTGTTGAGCATAGTAAATAAAACGGGCACGTGGCGGCTGGTACGGCTAATACGTGTGGTACCCATTCCAATGACGGCAACAGTTCCACAACGGCACCAGAATCGGCTGCTGTTGTGATCTCATAACAGCTTTCGCTCTAAAATATGCGACCGCTCTTTAGGGACACCCGTCCTGTTTCTTCAACCTATTGCTTCATCTATTTTCTGAACTATTTATTTTCTATTCTCATCTATTTTCTCATCTATTCTTGACCTATTTCTTCATTTTTCCTTGGCTTTACTTGTAACGCCATACCTGAGCGCCAGCATCAGCGAAGCGTGACGCTTCATATAGGACGTGGAAACTAGCAACTACTAGTTGGCGTGAAAGGCGTCCCCACGTTATAATACCGCCTTTGCCTCCAGTGCATGCATTGAGAGAGCGTTCAGCGTAGCAGCTCAATTCATAACGAGGAAACGTGGAGGACTCGAAACTCCTCAAAAATGTGCAATCTACTTATGCAGCATACTTATGTCTCATCTTTTCACAATCGCTCCCTTCAGGAATCATGCTGGAAGATTGGAAAACTGGCAAGGTCATTCTAGTCTACATATCAGGTAACAGAAGCTCACCCTTGAACTACCACTCCATTTCATTAACTAGTGTGCCTTGTAAAATCACGGAACACGTCATCTACTCCCAAATCCTCAGCTTTTTGGACTCCATCGAATTTTTTCATCCTTCACAGCACGGATTTCTTAAGGGCCCCTCTTGCGAAACCCAATTAGCACAATTCGTTCATGATTTGTAGACTAATCTCGACTGTATTATATAAATCGACTCAATATTTCTTGATTTTGCAAACGCTTTCGACAAGGTTCCTCGCCAGCGTCTGCTCCTAAAACTTTCAAAGCTGAACTTACATCAAAACATTCTCAGATGGCTTCAAGGGCTTCTAACTAGCTGCTACTCAGTCTGTCTATCTTAAAGGCCACCCGTCTAAACCCCTCCTAGTCACCTCAGGCGCCCCACAAGGGTCTGTTCTCGGTCCTCTCTTATTCCTTATATATAATAATGATGTACCATTGCATGCTTCCTGTAACATTCGCATGTTCGCTGATGATTGTGTAATCTACCGCACCATTAGTAATTGTCATGACCTTCACATCCTTCATAGCGACCGTAACAATATAATACTGGTGTAATGTTTGGCTATGACTCTCAACCCCACTAAATGCAAACTCATGTCCTTCTCTCGTCGTCATAATCCCTCTAGCCTTCACTGCTCTATTTCTAATTCATCTATCCGATTAGTAGAATCATATAAACATCTAGGAGTCAGCCTTTCTTGTAATTTATCATAGCCGCCCATATTACTAACATAATTTCAGCATCGAACAAAACGCTTGGTTTTCTTAAACGCCGCCTCTGCCTTTCCCCACCACATGTTAAATTACTCGCACATAAATCACTTGTAAGAGCAAAATTGGAATACGTCTATGCCATCTGGAGCCCGCATCAAGCACATCTAATCACTACATTGGCAGGCGTTCTAAATCGGGATACCCCATTCATTCAATCCTCATATTCATCAGCATTTCATCTTTGAAAGCTCAATATGGCCTATCACTCTTTTCTTATCGTCGCCGCATTGCTAGCCTTAGCCTTTATCATACGTTCTTTTATTCTTCTTTCAATCGAGCCTCGCATATCACAGCCGCATCACGCATTTCCTGCCGCCCGTCATCCACTTCAAGTTGCCCGCCCGTCATCGCGCACCACTACGTTTTCTGCTTCATTATTGCTCAAAGCCCCTTCAGAATGGAACGGCCTGCCCTATGACATTGTCACCATTGCATCATCATCTATAATGTCAACTGAATCTTCGCTGTTCATCTTTTATTTGTAATCCCACCCCTTATGTAACGCACCCTGAATGGGGGCATTTAAGGAAGTAAAACTAAACTGAAACTGAGCCGAACCAGCGACGACAACGTTGAAAATACTTTTGTCTCAAGTTAACAATGTAAAACTACATGCTTGGACGTTGCGTCGTCAGGTCTTCTTCGGGTTACAAAGTTTCAACGTCGGGGCTGCGTTCGGCTTGTTTGGATACGTGTTCTTTAGATTTGGTTGTGGTGTCGTCGTCGTCGGCGGAGGATCTTCGGTATTTCTTCGTAGAGCAACCACACCTCCATAGGTTGCTGCCCTTGGTTTTCCGGATACAGGCGAGGTGACCGGCCCCGGGTTAGACCAGTGTATGGTCGGCATTGGGAGAAATGTAGCGGCCTGGCGACGGCGATCGGGAAGGTCCTCGGCGTGTCCACTGCGCTCCTGCGAGGCAGTCGGAGATGTCGTGTGCTCGTTCACCACGCTTTGGACACTGCGCGTTTACGGCGAAACCACGCAACCCGATCTGTCGGTACTGGCTGCGGCGGTAGGTGTGGCCGGCTTCCCCGCAGGGTAGCAGAGCGGGTGGTTGTCAGGGGCACGCCAAACGTCGGTTTTCCTTGGCGCGTAGCGCTCGCCGACAGAAGGACGGTAGGGCGTCGGTAGTAGTGCAGGCGCGGCGGTGTCCGGCGACGGATCTGCGGCGATGCTGTTTCTTGGCGTCTTCGCTGAGGGGGAATAGGACGGAGGGCTGCAGTAATGTAGCTGATAGCTTGCGGCTGCGGCTGTGCTCTCTGAGGAACACCAAGTGAGTGCTGGATTTCCTCGCGCACTACTCGAGCAATCGACGTCACCTCAGGCTGTGGAGAGGAGAGCTTCCGGAGCTCTTCTCGCACGATGTCTCGCATAGTTTCGGGCATGTCGTCGGAGCCAAGGGCTTGAACAGCTGCGCTTTCTGAAATCAGGCAACGGTTGTACTGTTGGGTGTGAATTTCTGGTGTCTTATAAATCGTCGTCGCTTCAGAGACAGATTCTGGGATGCTGCTCGGTGGGTTCCGCATGAGTCCCGCGAAAAGCTCCTGCTTGACTCCTCGCATAAGGAAGCGAACTTTCCTCTCTTCGGGCATGTTAGGATCTCCTGGCGGAACAGTCTGGTCATTTCTTCTGTGAATAGTGCCACGTTTTCGTTTGGCAGCTGCACGAGGCTTTCGAGCAGAGCCTCGGCCCTCTCCTTGCGGACGACGCTAGGGAATGTTTCAGAAACCTGGTGCGAAAAACTCCACACGTTGTCAGGGTTTGCTATTGGTTCTCGAACCACGTCCTTGATGTGTGTTCCAAGGCAAAGTAGACATGCCGTAGCTTGTCTTCACTGCTCCAGGCGTTGACAACGGCCACGCGGTCGTACGCTTCGAGCCAGCTTTCTGGTTCTGCTAAGGATGATCCTCGGAAGGGTGGCGGCTCCCTGGCTTGATGTAGCACGACTGTCGTGGTCGGTGGCAAAGTGGCTGTCATCGCTGCCGCAGTCGTGGTCATAGTCTTGGTCTTCCAGGTCTTATCGGGTAGGGGCCCGTGATTTGGTCTAGGCCTCGCTGCCTGCGGCGAGCTCGCTGATAGGGGTTGGCGTCCATGTCTCCTTCGCGACTTGGACTGGGTTCACGGCTTGATGGGGGCGTCCGGAACATGAACGAACAGCCCCTCCACCAGATGTCACATGGTCGTGACGCTGACGAAGGAAGCAGTCGGCGTGTTCAAGACGAAGCCTTTTATTTGGGCGAACCTGTGCCCGGGAAATGAAAAGTCAAAGTACAAGCAATATACGATGTACACTGATAGCGGCGAACATTGCGTCGGCCGTCGATAATCTGAACCACGGCAAGGCGTGTCGGGATTTATACATGCGGCATCGAACATTCGAGCCTTATCGCTGGTGGCCGCGTTAGTCCGAGAATAAACTAAGCTGTTCGCGCTTGCGCGCTCAAGCCTAACAGATGATCCTCAGATAATCTCGAATATTCTCAGACATTCTGGCGCGGTTTGCGCAAGGCAGCAGCTACACGTGCAATGGGCCGGTAACAGCAAACATAGAAAGAAAGGAGCGTGTATAGCAAAAGTTGAACGCCGCTACAGCACTCAAAGAAAAGATCGAGTATCTGGCGAGTATTTCTGCCACGTAACTATAAACGTCATCTACCTCGCATGCTTTGCTTGCATTGTCACCACGGTACCGGTACTCCCCGGTCACGAATGGCATGCACGTTATGGCGAGAGCCGAGTTTTCAAAAAAGGAAAAGAGAGCAAGCGAGATGAAGATCGCTGTTCCATGGCAGAAATACTCACCAAATACTCAATTTTTTCCTTAGAGCATGAATAAAGCTCAAGAAAAGGAGCAGCAAGATAGATGGAGAGGATGAATAGCCCAATCAATAGCAGAAATATTCATAAGTGCAAAAGAAATAGGAACGCTATATTCATTAAGAAGTACACATGAATCCTTACACTTACCGAAAATCGTGATGAATTCGTGTCACAGAAGGAACTTTTCCTTCTACAACGACAGCATTTTTTTTGTAATTTGTCTGAATGAAGTCGAGCCCCAGAGATATTGAAAATATGAGTTTTTATTTCTGTTTACCGTAGCCAGTACAGCGCACACAATTCATGAAGTACTAGAAATGACTACCAAGTGTTTTCTGTTGCTTACACTATCGTCATTGTACAAATGGAACTACTTGCCTTAACGACTGTTTACTGAAGAATCTGTCGTTCGTCGTAATCGTAAGGAACTAGTTCCATAAAGTTCCCGTAAGCAGCAAATTTTACGTCATGCACGGCCGTGTGAAATGGCGCGTGAATTTTACTGCGAAACATTGAGAGCACTGCATACGGCATCTGCTTGTAATGGCATTCCTGCAAACGTCTGCTTGTGCTACAATTTCAACATTTTCATGAGTGTACTTGAGACTTGCTATATATTTATTTCGTTTGCTTACTTACTAAGAAAGTGGCACGTTTCGCGCAAGGCTTTCTAAGAATAAGTTGTGGAATGCGAGGCATAACAGCACATGCTATGGTGCACACAGATCTGCTTCTAATACTGGCGTACTCGGTGACCTTAGTGCCGCACCGTCTTGTTATTTCTGCATTGCTCTAGAAAACACAGGTCTATTTCAGCGAGAAACTGTATTGTTAGACAGAATTTGCACTCACAGAAGTACGACGTGTTCGGACTTACGGAAAAACATTATTGTATAGTATAGCGTACTCATAGAAGATAACATGCTTCCCGGGAACAGGTATATTGTGTGGAGGTCATGTAACCACATGAGGCCGCATTATTTTGCAAGTGCGGGTTCAGACATATCACTCATGGCTGAAACACACTAACAAAACCCCACTTGCTGAGTGTGAGCTTCTTTTTTTTATCACACGTCAACATTGAGATCGGAGATGTGATCAGGACGTTCTTTAGTTCACCTAAAAACGTTCAGGGGCTGGCTATGATATTTGTTTTGGCTTCTGAGACACAAAACATCAAATTGGCACTATAGATATCCCATAATGCTTAAAGCACAACCTAAAAAAAGTCTGCAAAAAGCTCGCATAGGAAAACGATGTTACGAGGATACCAAGCAGATAAAATTGTCCAATTGCTATTACGCATTTTTGACGTTCTGCGAAACGCGCCTTAAGTAGAGAACAAAAAGAAATGAAAGTAGACTGCAAGAAATGCCTATAGCATTGGGAAGTTCACATTGCCGCATTTCTTGGTTCATTACCAGGGCACCGTGCCTTGCAAAAAAAAAAGAAAGAAAGAAATTGCGTGTGGATATTTACGATTTTGTTTGAAATATGATTTAAAGATCTGAAATAGAAGTTGCATATTTCTGGATTCCAGAAAACTGGGTTGCTGTGATTTAAAGGTTTCTGATGATAAAAAATAATGAAGCAATAAAACACCAAGAAAAGGACTAGATACACCAACATATTTATGGTTTTCGAAAAAAGATGCATGCGTGAAAACCTGTAGAATGATACGGCATGATTTAAGTCATCTTTTTTTATAGCAAAATGATAGTGAAGCGTGAACATGAGGTCGAGGACATAAAATATTCATATAAGATAACAATCTGATGCTACCACTGCAATAGACAACAGCAACGCGAGCTTTCAGGGTGCCATATTCTGACTCAACGGCGACGGCAGGCTGGTGGCATCCGGTGAATGTTGCATCATAACGAGCTGTTCTTCCAGCAGGACAGGACGACCACGATAGAGGCAAGGACAGTGCCTGCTGAAAGATCGACCTTGTTGGCGAATGATGGCACGCCCATGTAGTCTTGGACTGCAAGAGCATGAGAAACGAACTATTTAGTGTCGTCGAAATTGGATGTCATGGACTTAATTAAAGCACTTACGATTTTGCTGACATGGCACAATACTATATGACAGTCCTCCTTCCACACAACCTGCTGCACTCCCGCCATAGCGTCACCTTTGTTCTCCTGCTCTCTACCCAGTTTCACCCTCTCCACATCGCTACCCTTTCCCTACCAGGCTGAACTCGCTACACTGGGCTTCCCTCTCACCCACTTAGCTTTGCCCATACTCTGCCTCTCATCCCGCTTCCCTCTCGCAGCTGGGCTAGAAAGTGCGGACGACGGATCCCAAGGGGTTGCTCTCTGCTTTAAACAGCTGTGCTGGTAAATAAATTACTACAGAGACAAGAGAGGAAGACACAGCAAGACCTGTGTCGTCTCGGTGCCACTGTCTCTGTCTTAAATCAGGCAAATAATCTTTAAAAAAGTTGATACTTTGGCTGCATCCTCAAGCCATTCTTCTATAGCTTGTCAATCGTTTAAGATCCCAATTTCCCTTTGTCAAAGCGTTCTCTCGTAGTGACCTAAACACAATACTGTCACGGACATTGCTTTTGTAGGTATTTTCCTGCGCCATTCGATAAAGCACAACGAAAAGTTCCAGCAATGAGCCAATAAACAAAGGAAATGAATACCTCTACAGCTTTCGAGCGCGGTTTTTCTTATTATTTTAGCCCAAAATCCAGGGAAGCCACAACAAAGGTTCAAGTTTGACGTTACCATTCTCGGCAAGACAAGTCCGCCTGCTTAATTTACTAAGGTTGAGAGTTGGGCTTGGTGCATCCTATTTTGTTGTTTCACAGCGCAGGGAACGAGGACAATATTGAACGGCACGCACAGCGCTGAACTTACATATGGCTTTATTTTCATGCTTACAGCAATGCATATGCGTTTATCACCAGAAAAAAAATAAAAAAGGAGGATCAGAGCAGACGAGGCATACAAAAAATCGCAGTCAATGGAAACTTTTTTTCAACGGAACGCTTTTTTCTCTCGCACTTGTTTTGAATCATATAAACCCAAGAAAATTTGAAACGTGAAAAAAAAAAAAGAACGCCAGGCCTGCGCGGATACCGCAGCACAGTCATAGTGAAAGCTGGAAGAGCGGGATTTCTAGAGCCCTCTATAAACTCTCTTGTGGCTACTAATACAAGTACACTAGCAACGTACCCACTAAGCCATAAATCATAATTTTTGTGAAGTTGGGAAGCACCTACCACGACATTATTCGTCATTCTGCGGAGAAGCGAGGTTCCATATGTAAGGCATCATGTGCACTTTGTTGATGCGATGGCTGATGACGATGAAGAATTATGGGTGAGCCCTTTGTAATGGGTTGGAAGCAGTAAAGTCCCACTAGTTACGTATTTCACATTGTGTGACGCCCGGTCGTTATTGAACTCTCCCACCACGCTTTATAACATACGTTAACGAGAGAAAGATTAAGAGAGATGGAATTAACCTCATTGAGACCTTGAGGAAATTGATCATGGGAGCCTTATGGGCTTTCTTGGCGACCAATAGAAGTGAACTGCGAGGAACCCACTACGCTATAAATCATCATAATCCTTGTAAAGTAGGAAAGCAGCCACTATGCCATTTTTCGTCATTCTGCGGAGAACCGTGGTACCCGCTAAATACCTGTAAGACATGTTGTTCACTTTGTTGATGCTGTGGCTGATGACGATGAATAATTAATGACAGATCCCCTTGTAATGGGTTCGAAGCATTCAACAAACTTCTCGTTGCACAATTCACGTTGTCTGACGCCTGGTTACAAAATTCGTGTTGTGTGACACCTGGTTGTTATTTTACTCTTCTACCACACTACATTACATATGTTAATGTGGTTCCTTCCCGACATCAAGCCTGTAAAGGGTCTTCTTGCAAGGCATTTTCAAGCACCTACTTGGCTCTGAGGTAGAACACTGGGCTCCCACGCAGAGGGCCCAGGTGCGAACCTCGTTCCATCCCGGATGTTTTTCTTATTTCGTTTTTTTTTCTTATTTCGAGCGATAGTGGTTACGGACACCGGCAGCGGCGGCAGCGGACAACTACGGCGCCAAAAACGACCCTTGTTGTAATCTCATGGCAGCTTTCGCTGTAAAAAGTGCATCAGTGTAGCTTCGCTTGCTCTTTTGAGCAAGGAAAGTGAATCTGTCGCAAAACATGTGATATCGATGATGGGTTGTTCTTTCCATTGACTGCAATCTTTTGTGTTGCCTCGTGCGCTCTGATTGTTTTCTTTCTTTTTCTTTTAGGTGAAAAGAGCATATATATATCGCTCTAAGCAGGAAAATAAAACCAGTTGTACGCTCAGCGCTGTGTGTGTCTTCCAATGTGGTCCTCATTTCTTGCGCTGTGAAAAATCGAATTATGCATGCCTGCATAACTAATTGAAAATGGAAATATGGTATGACACGAATGTGGGGGTCTAAAGGCCGAAACATATCTAAGATGGCCAAATGACTCAAAAGCGAATCTGAACAACTGTGATCTGTAAGAGTACTCGTACAAAAAGTGTGCGGAGCGTCATAAATTGCGCCTCCGTACTCACCGTTGGCCTTGTCCCATCCGACCTCTTCGTTCTTGATGCGCTCGTCAAGCCATTTCTCGAGTGGCTCGTAGTACTTTTTCAAGGACGAGGCTGACATCTGCCGCGTGCCAGCCATGATCTCGAGGACGTCGGGCCAAGGCTTAGAACGACCCAGCGACAGTCCCTTTCTATAAAAACAAATTGGAATAAGAAAAGAAACCTTACTATACGTTGTGGCAAGGCAAAAAGTAGAAAGGTAAATCAATATGATTTTTCTTCACTATATTGCGAACTGTTTACAAACTCGTGCTAGCGAAATGTCTCGATTCCACTGTCTCTGTCTTAAACTAGGCAAATAATTTTTAAAATAGCCGATACTTTGGCTGCAGTCTGAAATCATTCGTCTATAGCTTGTCAATTGTTTAACATCCAAATTTTCCTGAGTCAAAGCGTCATCTCGTAGTGACCTAAACACAATGCTGTGATGGGCGTTGCTTTTGCACGTATTTTTCTGCGCCATTCGATAAAGAACAACGCAAAATTCTAACAATGAGCCAATAAACTTAGCAAAGGAAAACCAACTAAGGAAACTAAGGAAAACTAACTTGTAACCTGTTCTCGGCCTTAGTGAGCCTTAATTATTTAACTGTTTCCCTACGATGGAAAAATTTTGCTGTGGCATCTTCCTGTGTTTTATTGTTTTATCAAGTCTTAGTACTTTATACTACGGTACTGTATGTTGTAGATTAATCGCTAACATGTCGGTCTTGCTCAAACAATTATTTGTTGGTCGACATACGTTTGGTATTTCAATTGTAATCCTATTAAAATCTACAAATATAATTCTTACAAAAAGCTCAGTTAACGCAAACCACTGAAGGTACGAGATCAGCAAAATATCCAGCGTTACACGTGCTTTCTAAGATGCCCTAATTTAGACCAGCGTAACAGATCGTGTACTATTTGCCGAGGCCATGTTCTCGGGAGCGATGCTCGTGCTACGCAGCAAAGTTGACTTTTTTTTTTGTGCGTGAAGAACAGTCACACGTTAGTAACGGTTAAGAAAAAGATGGCTTCGGTTCATTGTAAAGAGTATCTGTTTACTTTCTGTTTCTGAGGCAATTATTCTTAAGGGGGGAAGCACGATTTCTTGTTCCTTGGTTTGATTGAATGAGCTGGATGACATCCGCTACAAAATTTAACTATAGTACCATGGATACAAATTGACACATGCATGAGCCACCCCATTCACTGCCTGTCATTCTTGTCGAACAAACAGGGACACCAATTCCGATTTCTGTACAAATTGGTGGACCAGGGGTACGGAGCTAGCTTGCGAGGGTTTATTAGACAGCTGCCACCTCATGCAAGGATCACGTTCTACGTGACTTTCTCTGGCTAAAAGAGTGTTCCACCCTCGCCGCCTTGGCTACGAGTGTCGCTGGCTAACACTCGCAGGGATTTTACTGACAGGAAGACCCGACAATGTGGACGAGAAAGCGCCTTCCGTCGTAGTTCAATTCGGAGAACTTGGCAGACGTAATTCGAAGATGTGGGTTCGGATCCCACTGACGGACAGGTACACTTTTCGTCCAATTTAACTCCCTTCGATTTACGTCATAATTATTAAACTACAATTAAAAAGCTAATGTCACTAATAATAATAATAATCAATCAAACGACCAATCAATCATTTATTTAACGTGCCCAGGAACAACCGTGAGGTCTTTGTGCAGGCGCACGCAAAAAAAACAATAAAAATAAACAATACAATACAGACAGTCTGCAGACATAAAAAGAGCAAAAACACGTAGACAAAGAGAAATGAACACAAAAGGGGAGGAGTAAAATAAGACAATATGAGAAACATTGAAGGGTAATAAAAAATTAGATTGCATATATACAACTATGCGGAAAGACGGAGAAGGGAAGGCTTTGTACATTGTGCCATACTATGTCAAACCAGTGCAAAGCTCGGATAAAAACAATGATTGTGGACTATGAAAAACGTCAAGATCAAGGAAATGAATATTATGAAGACTTTGTATCCTGTGAACGGCATAGTGTTGGAAGAAGCAGGCGGGTACATGAAACGGTCTGTTCTCTCTGGTTAACTTACGCGGAATTCGAAAATTAACACAATTGAGAAGTACAGGGCAGGATACGATACCGTGGACTAGCTTGTAAAAAAATAAGAGATCAGAACAATTTCATTTCGTCGGCAGTGAAGTGATGGCAGTGATAATGATTCAGCAGTATTTGAACGAGATCCAGAGTCATTTTTAGCAAAGCGATGGTTATATATGCTGAGGAATTTTTTCTGGACTCGTTCAATGGTGTTACCGCTGGATTGAGCAATGCCATTCCATATCACGGACGCATACTCAAGTTGTGGAAGACATGTTGCCGTGTACAATTTGTGTAGGGCCATGGGAGATGCTTCCGTCGTAGTTCAATTCGGAGAACATGGCAGACGTAATTCGAAGATGTGGGTTCGGATCCCACTGACGGATCCCACTCATAATCGAGGCCTTGGCACAATATAACGGAAAACGGAGATGTCGCCATTAGTCACCTCTGAAGAAAATAACTGTTTCTTCGAATAACCCAGAAATATACTCTACATTTTTAAGTGGGCCCGAATATAGGGAGGGAGAGGAGAATATTAGTGTTGTCAGTTAATAATAATAATAATAATAATAATAATAATAATAATAATAATAATAATAATAATAATAATAATAATAATAATAATAATAATAATAATAATAATAATAATAATAATAATCAATCAATGAATCAATCAATCAATCATTTATTTAACGTGCCCAGAAACAACCGTGAGGTCTTTGTGCAGGCGCACGCAAAAAAAAACAATAAAAATAACCAATACAATAATAATAATAACAATCAAATCAAATCAAACGTTTATTTAACGTGCCCAGGAACAACCATAAGGTCTTTGTACTGGCGCACGAAAAAACAAACAAACAAAGGCCAACATTCATAATCAAATATCAGGGATAAAAAACGTTATTAAAATTGCACATATACAGCTATGCGCAGAAAAAAAAAAGTCAACAGTGTACGAGGCTATGTAAGTACAGTGCAAAGCTCGGAGCAGAACAACGACTGGGAGCTGTAAAAAACATCTAGCTCCAAAAAGTAAGCATTGTAAAGACGTTGCATCCTGCCAATGGTCGAATGTTCACAGAGGCAGGCGGTTACATGAAAAGGTCTATTCTCTCTGGTCAGCTTACGTGGAATTCGGAAATTAAGACAGTTGAGCAGTACAGGGCAGGATACGATACCATGCACAAGCTTGTAAAGAAATAACTGATAAGCGCGATTTCGTCGGAAGCAAAGTGATGGCAATGATAATAATCCAGCAGCGTTAGAACGAGATCCAGAGTCATTTCTAGCGAAACGATGGTTGTAAATGCTTAGGAATCTTTTCTGGACTCGCTCAATGGCGTTGCTGCTGGAATTCGGAATGCCATTCCAGATCACAGATGCATCAGATGCATACTCAAGTTGAGGAAGACATAGCGCGGTGTACAATTTTCGGAAGGGCACAGGAGAACGGAATTCTCTAGACATTCTGCAAACACAGCCTAGGGTGCGAAGACCCCGCAAAGCAACACGCTTAGCGTGAGCAGAAAAGTGTAAGGTACTATCAAAAAGAACACCTAGATCATTGATCTCACATACCTTACACAACGACACAGAATTGACAGAATATAAAAATGGCACACTAGATGTTTTTCGAGTGAAACTCATTACCTTGGTTTTTGAAATATTTAGGGAGAGGTTATTGCTCCTGCACCATTCAGAAAAAGAACACAAATCAGATTGCAGCAAGCGACAATCGAGAACTGAATCAATTTCCTTAAATATCTTTATGTCATCGGCATACAAAAGGAAAGAAGAATTCCGAATCACAGAAGAAACATCATTAACATAAATTCAAAAGAGGAGTGGACCCAGTACCGACCCTTGAGGGACCCCACTAGTAGCTTTGTACAAAGAGGACGTTTGGCCATTAACGGCAACATAACATGATCTATCGAGAAGATAGCTATGGAGGAGATTCACAATTGAAGAATCAACATCAAAGTGTGCAAGTTTATCCACAAGCAGCGAATGGCTGACAACGTCAAAAGCTTTGCGTAGGTCACAGTAAATAGCGTCAACCTGTCCTCTCTGCGAAATAGGCGTGGAGACTTGCATCATGAAACTGGCAAGATTAGTGACAGTTGATCGGCCAGCGAGAAACCCATGCTGATTCACAATCAATGAATCTTCTACATCAAAAGACAATATTTTGTGAAGAGCAAGCTCAAAGATTTTGGATGCGGCACAAAGAGGGAAATAGGGCGGTAGTTCGAGACGTCACTTTTACAGCCAGACTTAAATACTGGAAAAACACGAGCAGTTTTCCACATGCTAGGAAAAGTTGAAGTATGCAGACACTTATTAAATATGGTAGTCAATACTGGTATAAGTATACTGCCATAGGCTTTTAGTATGGCAGAGGGGATGCCATCTGGGCCAGCTGAAAAGGATGGTTTCAGGCGCTTAATGCATTCGGAAATGGAATCTTTATCTAGCGACACAGCATCAGCTGTGCCAACTGCCTTAACCTGTCGACCGTTACTAGCTACAGAGGCTGGAGACTTATAAACAGATGAGAAATGCATGGCAAAACATTCAGCAACGGCTTGAACTTCTACTCCATTTGGGTCCAGTATCCTGAAGGACTCGCCACTTTTGCTCGACCGTTTGCGCACATACTTCCAAAACTCAGCCGGCCTGTCACACGCGCTTTTTTCTAAAAATGAAATACATAGACTGTGATTCCGTTTATAAAGGCGTTTACAAAGAGTACGAAAACGACAGAATTCTTCCTTCAATTGAGTTGATGGAGAACATTTTACTTCCTGTGTGCACGATCTTTATATTTCAGTGCACTTATAAGTTCTGATGAGAACCAGGAGGGATATTTACAATGATTAGGTGTATACTGGGGAATGAACTTGCGCATGCTGGTGAAGATAAGTTCCGTAAACTGATCGACTTGATCATCAACATTGGGTTTGTCAGTTACCAGTGACCAATCTGTGGTGTACAAGTCATGGTACAAGCCAACGTAGTCACCTCGCTTGAAGGCAAATCTGCGCGTTTCGTCGATTTTTCTAGGAAAGCTTGGTTTTTCTGGTGAAATACAGAGTGTTAGTTTGAGCGGTGGGTGAAATTCGTCAGGACGAATAAGAGAGATGTGAGAGAGTGATACTTCGATAGGTTGATTATTAGAAATACACAGATCTAAGAGCTTATAATAATCAATCAATCAATCAATCAATCAATCAATCAATCAATCAATCAATCAATCAATCAATCAATCAATCAATCAATCATTTATTTAACGTGCCCAGTAACAACCGTAAGGTGTTTGTGCTGGCGCACGCAAAAAAAACTATAAAAATAAACAATACCATACAGACAGTTTTCAGAAATAAAAAGAGCAAAAACACGTAGACAAAGAGAAATGAACACAAAAGGGGAGGAGTAAAATAAGACACCAGAAGAAATATTGACGGGGAATAAAAAATTAGATTGCATATATACAACTATGTGGAAAGACTGAGAAGGGAAGACTTTGTACATTGTGCGACACTATGTCAAAACAGTGCAAAGCTCGGATAAAAACAATGATTGTGGGCTATGAAAAACGTCAAGATCAAGAAAATTAACATTATAGAGACTTTGTATTCTGTGAACGGTAGAGTGTTGGAAGAAGCAGGCGGGTACATGAAATGGTCTGTTCTCTCTGGTTAACTTACGCGGAATTCGAAAATTTACACAATTGAGAAGTACACGGCAGGATATGATACCGTGAAATAGCTTGTAAAGAAATAAGAGATCAGAGCGATTTCGTCGGCAGTGAAGTGATGGCAGTGATAATAATTCAGCAGTATTTGAACGAGATCCAGAGTCATTTTTAGCAAAGCGATGGTTATATATGCTGAGGAATTTTTTCTGGACTCGTTCAATGGTGTTACCGCTGGATTGAGCAATGCCATTCCATATCACGGACGCATACTCAAGTTGCGGAAGACATATTGCCGTGTGCAATTTGTGTAGGGCCATGGGAGACCTGAATTCTCGAGATATTCTACAAACACATCCGAGAGAACGAAGGCCCCGCATAGCAGTACGCTTAACGTGAGAAGAAAAGTTTAACGCGCTGTCAACAACAACACCAAGATCACTGATTTCATAAACCTTGCATAACGGCACAGAATTGACAGAGTATTGAAATGACACGCTAGATGTTTTGCGAGTGATAGACATGAATTTTGTCTTCGAGGTATTCAGAGAAAGGTTATTACCGTTGCACCATTCGGAAAAAGAGCGCAAGTCTGACTGCAGCAAGCGACAATCGTTAACTGAATGAATTTCCTTAAAAATCTTGATGTCATCGGCATACAAGATGAAAGAAGAATTACGAATGGCAAAAGAAACATCATTAACGCAAATTAAAAATAGGAGTGGGCTTAATACCGACCCTTGAGGGACCCCACTAGTCACTTTATACAAAGAAGACGTTTGGCCATTTACGGCTACATAACAATATCTATTGAGCAGATAGCTCTGCAGGAGATTCACAACTGACAAGTCAACATCAAAGTGCGCAAGTTTAACCATAATCAGTGTGTGGCTGACTACGTCAAAAGTCTTGCTCAGGTCACAGTAAGTTACGTCAACCTGTCCTCTCTGAGAAATAGGTGTGGAGATCTGCGTCATGAAACTAGCAAGATTTGTGGTAGTGGAGCGGCCAGCGAGAAAACCATGTTGATTAGGAATCAATGAGTTTTTCACACTAAAAGACAATATGTTGTGAAGAGCCAGCTCGAAGATCTTTGATGTGGCACATAGTAGAGAAATCGGGCGATAATTAGAAGCATCTGTTTTAGAGCCCGACTTAAATACTGGAAAAACACGAGCAGTTTTCCACATGCTAGGAAATGTGGAAGTGTCCAGGCAGTTATTAAATATCTTAGTCAGTACTGGGACAAATATACTACCATAAGCTTTTATTATGGCGGAGGGGATGCCATCTGGCCCACATGATAAGGATGGTTTTAAGCGCTTAATGCATTCGCAGATAAGATTTTCATCCAGCGACAAAGCACTGGATGGGCTAACCGCCTTGGGCTGTTGTCTGATATCAGTGCTAGAGTCTGAGGCCTTATAAACGGATGAGAAATGCGCGGCCAAACAGTCAGCGACAGCATGCACTTCTACCCCATTTGAGTCCAGTAGTCTGAAGGACTCTCCGCTTTTGCTGGACCGTTTATGTACATACTTCCAAAACTCAGCCGGCCTGTCAGAGGCGCTTTTTTCTAAGAATTCAATATACGAACTATGATCCCGTTTATATAGGCGTTTAGAGAGAGTTCGAAAGAAGCTGAACTCTTCCTTCCACTCGCTGGATGGAGAACATTTAGATTTCCTGTGTGCGTGATCTTTATGCTTCAGTGCACTGATAAGTTCAGATGAGAACCCGTGGGGATATTTACGTTGTCTAGGTGTATATTGGGGAACAAAATTACGCATGCTGCTCAGTACAAGCTCCGTAAACTGATCAACCTGCTCATCAACATTTGGTTTGTCTGTAACCTGTGACCACTCAACGGCAGACAAGTGATGATAGAGGCCCGTGTAATCACCTCGCTTGAAGGCAAATCTCGGAGATTTGTTTACGTAACTGCTGAAGCTCGTTGTTTCGGCTGATGCGGATAATCTTACGTTAAGTGGTGGGTGGAATTTGTCCGGACGTGCAAGAGAGACGTCGGAGCGGGAAACTTCAAGGGGTTGATCGTTTTACACACACAGGTCTAAGACGTTGCCACTGGAATTGACGACTGAGTTATGTTGCAGTAGGGAATTAAACGCCAGAAAGTCCAAGAGCAGGCTGCACTTTTTCTGTATGAAATGATTGTAATGAGAAAAAGTAAGCGTGCTCCAGTCAATTCCAGGTGCATTGAAATCCCCAAGAACAATAATTCTGTGCCCACTATGAGAAGATACCACAAGTTCAATGGAAGACATGACATCATGAAACGAGGCAGGGGACATGCTGGGCGGTAAATAGGAACATCCAATCAACAATTTTTCACTGCGCTCAAGGTTGGTTTCTAGCCAAATGGATTCTTCGATAGTTTCTAGGTCTTTCCGTCTAACGGATTTCAGTGAATTGTCAATGGCAATCAGCGCGCCACCGCCTTTCTGTTTGGTTTCACTGAAATCTCGGTCACTGCGGAAGGTGGTGTACGTCGGGGGAAAAATGTCAGATGAGGGAATAATAATAATAATTATTATATTATTATTATTATTATTATTATTATTATTATTATTATTATTATTATTATTATTATTATTATTATTATTATTATTATGTTTGGATACCCAGAAAACACGAAGACACAGAGGAAATAGGGAGGGAACAGGCTGACGACTGCCACCTCAAAGAGCACAACGCCTGCTGCTCCTTCGGGAAGGGTTGCCCCGCCACCGTGGTCTATTGGTTATGGCGCTCGCCTGCTGAACCGAAGGTCGCGGGATCGAATCCCGGCCGCGGCGGCTGCATTTTCGATGGAGGCGCGAATGTTCGAGGCCCGTGTACTTATATATTTATAGGTGCACGTTAAAGAACCCCAGGTGGTCGAAATTTCCCTAGCCCTCCACTACGGCATCTCTCATAATCATATCGTAGTTTTGGGACGTTAAACCCCAGATATTATTATTTATCATTCGGGAAGGGTTGTATGAGTTTAGTAATTCGAACCTTGCTTAATTGGTTGTGTCCTTCGCATAACTGGCGTAGCTAGCTTTTGATTACACGTCCTTTAGGAAGGCAGAAAATAATGAAATTGCCAGCATCTAAACTAACTGGCCGCAAGCGCTAGCGGTGTTGTGGCAGCCCTTACTTGAGAACATCACCAGCGGCTTTCTCTCCGTAGATGTCGCATTCATGAAACGGATGCTGATCGTCGATCTTCTTTGCCACTGTGCATAAATGCTCGTGGAACTGGAACTGAAGGATGAACGCCACGAAGTATCTGAAAAGAGACAAACAGTTAGAAAGACATAGTTGAATTTCGTAGCTGTAGTGTCACGCGTACATGAAATTCATAGAAAGAAGCCCTACGACCACATAATCGAGGCCTTGGCACAATATAGCGGAAAACGGAGATGTCGCCATTAGTGATCACTGAAGAAAATAACTGTTTCTTCGAATAACCCAAAATATACGCTACATTTTTCAGTGGGCCCGAATATAGGGAGGGAGAGGAGAATATTAGTGTTGTCAGGTGTAAAACCATGTAAGATGAAGATACGTGATAGAATACGCTGCCGGGCGTGATGTCGCGGGTTCGGTCCCGGCTGTGGCGACCACAATCTGTGGCAATTAAAAGCACGAATGCTCGCGCACTTTCATATGCCTACTTGTGCGCTAAGGGACGACATACAGTCAAAGTTGCTCTGCCCTCACTACGACGTACCTTCTGGAAGGTAAAACATGATAATTACAACTTTAGCTCTTAAAACAGCAGATTATGAAGTTACGAATTAACAATTAGGTCTAATTTACCATTATCTTGAGATCAGCACCATAAAAGGCGACGTAAAATTATTCATGCACAGTTGGCTACATCGGTTTAGAATTCCCAAAGCAACATTTAGTGACTTCATAGCTTACGTCGAAGCCTGATTGAAGCAGGGAAGCTGACGTTGAACGAAAACTGTTGATATGCACACAAGCACAGAGAACCATGTTATCTCATAGCACGGTTTCATTGATGCCAGATGACGCTGCTGCGCGGCACTTTGAGGCTAAAATTGAGCTGCAACGAAGATTATGTTGCAGACTGAAACATTTCGAAACGTAAATATCAAATCATAAACTATTCCCTATACTTCAAAAACATTACAGTATAATCGTGAATTTTATGCATATTATATTTAGCAAAGGGTCTCACGTATTTTTAACTTTAGCGAAGAGTTGCACGTTTTTATGTTTCACCCTCATGAGGCACATTAGGATGTTCTTTTCTTATAACTGCTTCAGTTTGTTATACATGTGTATTGACTTCGAAATAACAAGATAATGACAGCTCAACAAACTTGCATTTATCATCAAATGTCTGTAATACGCCAAGACGGCACCTTACCAACAATGGTGCAGCTTGCAACCTGAAATAACCTTTTGCTGGAGACCTGTAAAGCTACAGATAATACCTTTATTACCTTTATTTTGTAAGCATAGTTAGCTATACGCATAGAGAAGACTAGTCGATAGTCGATATGCAAACGTTTGTTGTTATTTATCGACAACACAGAGATGATCTTCCATCAGGCCCGTAGCCAGGAATTTTTTCGGGGGGGGGGGGGGGGACTTGCTGAAAGCCTTGACTATTTGAGAAAAACGCCTATTTTCATTATTTATTTTCGCTAAAACACCATGTAACATAAAAATGTCGGGGGGGGGGGGGGGCGGCGCCCGCCCCCCTGGCTACGGGCTTGTCTTCCACTGATGATTATGCCCAGCCGGTACATGTTTCTCCGTGACTTTTTTTTTAGATAAGTTCGCTTACCTCAGATATGGAACATGGAGAGCCACGTGGTATTTTGCTCCACCATCAAAGAAGGACTCATTACGCTTTATCGGAGGCGACACGCCTTGGTATTTTATCCTGCAGAAGAAAACAATTAAGCAATTAAAGCTGCTATGATCGTAGTGAAAAGTAAAGAAAGTCCCGTCGACCGTTCTAAAATTTAGCGCCGAGAATGTATGATTGCCGCTGTCCAGCAATAATGAGAGAGGTAACACGTTGCATGACGTCATTTAACGCCGAAGTATATAGCACGAGATACAATACGGTAGGAGATCAAAGAGCACAAATTTTATCATAATTGTTTTACGATTTATAGTGATTTTAAAGGAGCAGTGCCATCAAGTTTACGCATGCCGCGTTTTTTGCGTCCACGTGTGGTTATCGACCCCCTAGTAACGATTCACCGCTGATAATAATGCCACGGGGAGATGAATAAATATCTGTAATATTGATCAGTATGACCAGCCACGAGTGCCGTTCGAAACGGGTACAAAGCCCGCCATTGGCAGCGCTGGCAGCGCTGCATGCCGCGCGGTCATGCCCCGAAAGGGCCCTATCTGATCGCGTGGCCACACAAAACGGTGACGCGAGTTTCAGCTGACATTTCATCTGCTAGGCGCACACGTGTAGCCATGTCTTCGTCACCACCATCGGCGTTGCCGCCGTCATCAGTGTCTACAAGTGATGAAGAAAATACTGAGATATTGGAAATCGCTGTGGTTCGCGACGTCGAGGATCATTTTCGCTTCGATACTTTGCAGAGCAGTGATTTTGAAATCGACGCCGGTTCGAGCAGCGACAAGGAGGCACCTGGGTCTGTACCTTTGGTCCATGCTGACTGCTGAAAACACACAACAGGAAGAAACCGTTTCTGTCGACAACGGCGTTGTCGACTGAATAGGCGCTCCTTTTCTGTCCCCATAAATAAGCAGTCCGGTGGCTAATAACAACAAACGATTTATTCAACGCAACCCGTTGGTTGTCTTAAAGGAGAAATACGTCTGCACATCTCAGGATTCCATTCGCGTCTGCCCATTCTTCCATTACGCCGGGCTCGCCTTCTTTCACCCCCCATTTCCCGCCAACACAAACGCGTTGTCGACGCTCTACGCGTCCCGCAGGTGCGTCTCGCCCATGTCGCTATCAAACTCTCAAGAACGGCACATTCTCTGGGTGTAAGTCCTAACGTTCAATGCATTGCGGAGACGCGTGGAGAGACGTAAATTGCTTACACAGTCCTATCTGGAAGCTTTCATAAACAACTGTTGAAACTCTCAGCGACAAGGACATTCCTTCTTGCTGTACTTGAAACGCCAATGGTTTAAGTCACGCACGACTGTTTCACGACATCTTGGCGCGTAATGCTACTGAGATCGTCGCGCCGAATTATCACGAGCTAACGAGCACACGACAAAGCACTCGAAGCGGCGCGGCGACGGCGCAAGATTTGAGACGAACCGACACAGACAATTGAAGTGAAGCCGCTGCCAGGCGTCGCCGCCAGTCGACATCACGGTGACAACACTGAGATCGTCGATGTTATCGTTACTAGCGCATCGTCACTCAGCGCCTGGGGCGTGGCCTGGGGCCCCACTGAACGCGTCATAGTACTGTCGATGTCGCAGGGTTCTGAATGCTCCGCTGAATCTTCGCACGCTCTTTGCCTTCGAAATAATATAACTTCTACGTAACGGACACAATTTATACTTCGCTCAAAAAACGCCAGGCCTGCGCGGAAAGCGCAGCACAGTCACAGCGAAAGCTGGAAGAGCGGCATTTCTAGAGCCCGTTATAAACTCTCCTGTGGCTACTAATACAGGTACATTAGCAACGTACCCACTACACACACACACACACACACACACACACACACACACACACACACACACACACACACACACACACACACACACACACACACACACACACACACACACACACACACACACACACACACACACACACACACACACACACACAGGCGCGCACGCACAAACACGCATTTTGGTGTTTCAACAGCGGAGCTGTTTAAGCTATTCGTTCTGCCGGTGCGCGTGACCAGCGCAACAGAAAGCGGGTATGTGCCAAACAGCTCCTAGTATAGCATAGCCATAGATAGTATAGTATAGCAAGGGGTGAAAAAGGGAAGTGAGAGTGAGGAGGAAGGAAAGGAGGAGGGAAGAGGGTAGAACATGGCATAGCATTGTATAGTATAGCTTAGCAAGGGGGAGGGAAAGGGAAGTAAGGGTGAGGAGGACTGATGCGAGGTTTATTTAGGAGGATAGTAAGGAGGAGGGAAGAGGGTGAAACATGGCATAGCCTTGTATAGCATAGTTTAGCAAGGGGGTGGGAAAGGGAAGTCAGGGTGAGGAGGGCTCATGCGAGGTTTAGGAACAGGGAAATCAGGAGACAGGGCAAAGGGTAAAGCATATCCATGCATAGTGTTGTATAGCAAGGGGGGTGGGAAAGAGGAGTAAGGATGAGAAGGAGTGATGTGAAGGTGAGGAATAAGAAAAGGAGGAGAGGAGAGGGTAAGGTATGGCACAGCACAGCCTAGTATAGTTTAGCAAAAGATTGGAAAGAGAAGTGAGGGTGAGGAGTGATGTGAGGGTTAGGAGGAGGGAAAGGAGGCGAGAGGGCAATATAGAAAGATTTAAAAAATGAAAGATGAAAGAACTTAATCTCCGTTCGCCAATCTGCATGGTGGTGCTTGCCTGCCAGATCCGCTGTTTGCTCAGATTTCACAGGCGTGTAACTGGCATTTTTTTTTTGTCACAATTATGTTTGGAGAACTTTTGACCAAAATGACCCAGTGACAAAATTTGCGAGTTCTGGCATAAGCGAAAGAACCTCGCTAAGTCAGGAGAATAGCGGTAGTTTGCAGTAATCCTGAGTCCTTCATTTCTTTTCTGACGGCTGTAATTCCTCACCAATGAACTCTCAACGCAAACAGACGACTGCGACAGTTCACACCGAGGAGACGTACCTGTACTCCCAGAATTTCTCATTCATCTTGTCGAAAGGCGTCTCTCCGGTAAAGATGGTCCAGCGCCACTTGTCCAGTAAGTATCCGAATGGCAAGAAGGCAATCTTGTCGAGCGCCGACATGAGTAGGATGTCAACAGCGTCTGCAGGAAGGAAGCTGGCATCAGAAGGAGCAAAGCTCGCGTGCTTTCACACTTGTCTGGCAATGGGGCGCGATGGCTAATAGTGTCTTTGAAATTGCTCGAGAGACCACGAATGGTGGCTTGAGAAAGAACTGCATGAACTGAAGTGCAAGGATGGTTATAGAGTTTTGCATCCAGAAAATGACACCGCAAGTGATTACAAATTGTCGAACGAGGAGGAATGTCGGTGGAGCCAAGGCTTCGGCAAGGGGCCGAGCATGTCATCGTCATGGCCGCGGCTGTTGGTGCCCTGAAGAAGACAAGTCCCGTTGTTTTAACGTTGGCTCCAGGAACATTCCTCATTCGAAATTTCTCATTACATGAAGGCCCGTCTTCCCCTTTACTGATGTCTTCCTTCAAAGACAGCACAAGCATTTTCTTTGCATGATCAACGCCTTGACGACGAGCCAATTAATTCGTCGAACTGAACACTGAAAGTAAGCGCTCGATCAACAGGTGCAACTGATAAGAACTACTCACTGTATTTATCCGTTGGTTTCATCAATTGAAGCTTTTCATAATGAGTTTTGGTGGAAACTGAAAGGCCTATGAGATCTCCGACGGCTTCATGGAAACCTGCACAGATGAAAACATGTTACGCAGGTGATTTGCATTTCTGACCTAAATTAATAAAACATTTTACAATCTCAAAACGTGATTATTTATACGTATCATAAGAGAAAGATTTCTGAGAACAGATCATCAGAACTTCGTGATTTTCAATCGCGCCCCGGTGTTTCTTTTTGTCAAACTGTACAGGCAGTGTATCCTCGAAGCAGATATATAAAGATGAATGCACTTCGTTATTGCCATTGCAGTTTTCTTAATCCATGAAATTAGTATCGATCTGGGTGAAATCAAATTTAAATGTTGCAATCGCGTCAGGTGCGCGCAAACTTATTGTTTCTTTGCTTTTCCTTCTAAAGTGCCCACAACATAAACGCACTAGAACATTCGTACTTCCAGTACATGTCCTGCCATTCTTTTGCCGTGCTTGCATTTCTTGGTGTTCTCGCATTGATGACTCAAAGAGGCCCTGCACACACTTTCTCAGCATGGTCAGAAAACGCTGCCGATCGGTAGTTGAGGCTCCTGAGAACAAGCCAGCCAAACACTATAGCGCAGCACGTGGCCTGGAATATACAGTTAATTCTAGAAATCGTCCCCTCTTCTTTCTACAAATTATCGCGCCATATACCCAAACTTCAGGCCATTGGCTGATTTGAGCATCGTGAGCTGCATAGTTACCCCGACCGCCGCGAGAGGCCGCCCCGTGCCCGCGCTCGTGATCACACTGGAAGTAAGCCGCGCGTTTGGAGATAAAGAAGAGAAAGGTGTTGAAGGTAATGACGCGCGCGTGACATAACTTTCTTCCCTTGTGCCATTCCTCCCTGCTTAGCTTCCAGCGCACTCGTCGGTACGAGAGGAGAGAGGAAACAATTAGACCGTGCGACAAATCTCTGTGAATCCGCTCGTAGTTGACCGATTCTAAATTTTTTTTTGCGGGGGTTGATTAGTGAGGCAATGAACTCCTTTATAGAGCCATCCGATTGTTACTTGGAAGAGTGTTGCAGGGCCCCTTTAAGTGACATAAACGTGTCTCTTTCAGTTTTCGGTACATCACAGACGCGCAGCTGCGACTCATTGTTTGTATTGTTCTGCATCGCAGTACTAGCTTCATGGTTCACTTCCTGGCCGCATCAGCTAATTCAGTTGCTCATGTGTTTAATAAGAGCAAGATACGTGAACGCAAGAAAAGCGAGCACAGTTTAATTCAATGACTGTCTCGTCCCTTGCAAATTGCACATAATTATTCCACAGTGAACGCGTGTCCTTTCGGCTCTGCATTCCAACTAAGTAATAAAGCAGGCGTTGCGCTCACTCTTACAACACATCGTGAACGAACTTTTGCTAAACGAGTTGCCGTTTATCGGTCTATAAGTTCGCCGAGATACTAAGTTCGATGTTTTTGATCCCTACAGTCGAGCTTGCTTGCAGTCACGGGTTTCTTCGAACATCACAGCCTCAAAAGATGAAGGGGTCCAAAGATGCCTGGCAATCAGGTGAAGATGTAGAAAACACCTTGCTCCTGCTACTCCGGTTGGCTTACATATTATCTAAAGCGCTATAAGTGACAACGCACTTAAGTGCGG